>NW_018405900.1:2002736-2017810 GCF_002113885.1 Mizuhopecten yessoensis
ATATAGTTTATATAGGGAAATAACACTTTTCGGTATATATTTTATCCATTTTCAGCAGAAAATTGCTCAAACTTAGTCAGAATCATCTTGGGTAAATGAGAGTTTTACTTTGTAAAATTAGGATTCCTGCCCCATCCCCAGGGGCTAGGGCGGGGCCCCAAAGGGAACATTTACCAATATTTTCAAATTCTTATCCATTGATGACATGACAAGTATTGTATTTCACTTAGTTTACATGCTGATTTCCACATCACATCTAAACAATAAAATAAAGCTACCAGTATCTATGATATAACTCAGGTGACCGCTTAGGCCCTTGGGCCTCTTGTTTAGGTTCAAGGTAGCTTAAGTTCTTGTTCAAAAGCAACATTTACCAAGTTCAATGAAATGATGTAATTATTTGAGGTCAAAGTAATTTATTGAGGTCAAGGTCACAGTAGGTCAAGGTCACAGAAGGTTGTTCAGGGTTGGGATTAACCCGATTGCATGATAACAATTCATATTGTACCTCTCTATGGTTGCATGTATATTTGAAGCTCTTTGAGTTTGACAGGTCCCAGCGATAAGGACTGATTTAGAATTCATACACACAACATATCAATATGGCAGCCAGAAATGCTGTAGAGAACATAATAGCAATCAATGAGTCCGTCACTGTCAGCCAGCCTGCCATTTTCTCTTCCCTCTTCCCAGTAAGGTCACACATCCACTTTGGGGCCTGAAAACATAACAAAATTTATATGTAGCTATCAAATATTATAAACATGGGTTAAATAAAACCTGATTTTTTTTTTCTGGAAGAATGAAAAATCAATAAGAGACTGAAGTGATTCCTTGCATGCGTGTGTGTAATATTTTGTGTCTGTGTATTTGCGTACAAGATTGGAAAAACAGGAATTTCAAGAGGACATGGGCCTAGCTTTAAATTTTCAATAAAGACTTCATTTTATGTGAACAAAAGAAAATTCTTCTTTGAGGCATGCATAACTTCAGAAGAAAGATTGTTATTGCAAATTTCTGGAAAAGGTTTAGATAGAAAATAATTTTCTTGAAAAACATGAGCAATTATGGCCATAAACAATAAGGGGGAGGGAAGTAATAGCTGAATTCAAAGAGATTTGAAAAATCAAGAAAACTTCAGAAAGAATCTGTATTACATAAAACTGCGTCAACTTTGGCCACAAAATGATGGGTAGTATATCAATATGTCCCAGGTAGGTCCCAGGTAGTTTATCAATATGTCCCAGGTAGTATATCAATATGCCCCGGTAGTATATCAATATGTCCCAAAATGTTGATTTCCATGAACAAATTAGCCAGTCACCAAGAAAGGCCACTAATAAAGTTGGAGCTAAAGAAGGTCAAGTTTTGAAAATTTATGTCCAAGAGGTCAATCAACAGTTTGGCCATTAAAGAGAAATCAAAAACTTCCCATAATTTGTCTCCAGAATTGTCATTAAATTATGTAGGGGAGATAAAAAAAAAACTCCCATACATCACTCAATGTGTAAGGTAGCCTATTAACACATGTACATATTTATCGATCCTTACATTATGAACATGTCTAGTCTGTTAAGTTCGAATATTGAGGTACATTTTTATAACTTTGTTGGTAAGGTCTGTCTATTCAAATCATATGGAACAGAAGTTATATTCTGTCAGGTGCCAAGCAGACGAGAAACACGAAGTTGTAGAGATGTACAAACACACACCGCAGACAGGGCCTCTTATTGGTTTAACACGTGATGTGTATGCTGCAATATACATTCACATAGACTGATAAGTTGACATGCAGGAGAACAGTGCAAATTAGTTCCGTTTGCATTTGCCAGACAGATAAAATTGAAATTCCCTGAATCGCTGCCAAAAAAAATCATAACATTTCACATTTTGTGAAAAAAATGTTTAGGACAGAAAAGTAAAAACATTTTTTTGTGATTGTAAAGATTGCAATGGAGCATGACCCTGGACCTCTGATCGTTATACTGTCTTTAACCAAATGAGCACCATGGTCATAGGAATAACACTGACCCAGTCCTGCTGCTTTTGTAATAAAGTCACTTTCAGGGAGGTTACTATTTGTGTACTTAAGTGACGTTTTCTGGTGTTTTGTCTGCTGTGGGACATGCAGCCCTAGTGCTAATTGTTTATATGACTGTATTTAACATAAAAACTGCACCCCCTCTTCTGTCCCTAATACGTGTTCTCAACTTGTTAAATTCTACATTAAGCCCAAGTTTATTGTTCATAGTTTTCAGTGGTACTGTATGTCGTGTACCAATTCCTTGAAGAGTGCTTCAACTTTCTCCCCATGTTGCATAATAAATTTGAAGTGATGGAAATTTATTATTTTCCATTGAGAATGAGGCCAAATTACGGCCCCAATATGGTCCTCGAGAAAAACCTGATACCATTATGAAAGATACCTGATCACCTTTTTGTCTGTTACAGTTGTCCGGCGGGGCAATCCTTGGTGTCGGAATTTGGTTTCTGGTGGACAAGAACATCAGCAGCTACTTCACGGTGGTTCAGATTGACACCAGCGATTCCTACTTCAAGTACGCTGCCTACATCCTCATTGCGTTTGGAGCTTTCGTCTTCCTCGTGGGATTCTGTGGCTGCTGTGGCGCTATCCGTAGCAGCAAATGTCTCCTTGGCTTCGTAAGTAAACAGGGTTTAATCTGAAACACTCCACTCCTTTTCTATACTGTAAAACCTTTTTATAATGCCACTGTTTGTCCGGCAAATGTTTGGCATTATAAAAGGGTTTGGCAGTATAGATGGCTTTGACAGTAAACAGTATTGTCATCTGTAACACAGGCCACACCATTTTGATAATGTAACACCTTTTTATAGTGCCACTATTGTTTGGCAAGTTTTTGGCGTTATAAAGGGGATTGGCAGTAAGTACTAGTAGAGATGGAAAATTTCAGGAAATGGGGAACTAGATATATGTTGGTGGTTACAAATAAAAACTTGGCATTAGGTGTTGAGGATATTATTTTTCCGAACTACGATCTATAAATGAACTGTGAATTATGCAGAAGTTATGGAACTCTGACCTTAAGGATCCCCGTATGACTGCCAAAAACATTTACCTAAGCATTGAAAACTTGTTTCCAGCATGGCTATATGTTTGCTGTATCATCTCAGGAAAGAGACCCTACCTTGCGGGAGTATATGAAAAAAGATAAAAATAAAATAAACAAAACGTAATTATGTTAAAACATTCAGCATGGCTAGACCAGGATTCCACCCCTTGACTTGTGTTTTATACTGTCGCTCCTCTAGTCGACTGAGCTACCTGGTCATGTGTCCCGGCCCAACTAAATTAGAGTAAGTTACTCAATATACCAAACACCACAATTCAGAAGGACAGGGATCCTTACACATAGTTCATAGTGTCACTATAGCCTCACAAATTCTTTATATGAGTGGAATTCAATAGTGTGTTGTCTACAGTGGGACAGGGATCCTTAAGTAATTTTAATAATATTGTATAAACTACATGTAGAAATCATGAATGTACGTATGAGTTATGTACATATATATAATAATTTTCCATAAATTACTATGCTTGATATTTCTTTTACCTGTTGCAGCTATTTCTTAATATTCATAACATATTCAAAGTATTTTTTTTTTTAATTCATACATGTATATATATTGCATTTGACTTCAGCTAAGTTTCTTCCGATTTTACAATAGTTGTCTTCTGTAAATTATAATACTTTGAAATTGCAAATTTTTGTGGGTTTTAAATTTCGTTAATTATTGTGGTTACTCTTCATCCACAAACTCATGTACACAAGAAGTAGTCTTTTTTTGGAAAACCACAAATTTGGGCCCCACGAAAGTATCTGATTTCACAGTTTACAGGAGAGGAAGTCATGTATCATTAAATAAATTGTCAACAGTCATAACTTCAATGATTGATGGAACTAATGAAACCTGCAGAATAGTGATCGTATTGATTCCTTCGTATAGACCTTTATTATCGGGTTTAGAGAATTGGATTCCTCAAAAAGTTTAATGTTGCAAATAGCAAGTGCCACATCATTAGCGGATTGATCTTAACAACGCTTAACCAGGACAGGAAGAAGGAATTGATTTTCCCATGGGGAAATTGAAAAAAAAAAAAAAAAGTAGAAAAATATTTTAAAAAGAGATAAAAGATTTATCAATCATATTCTATTTTCGAAGCAAGGCTTCAGTTTGGAGATAAGGTATCTGTCAAGTTTTCTTTAAGGGCCATTATCCGAAGCAACAGAATCCTATTCATATTTTTTTCCCCCCAAGTTTTCCAAAAAATTGGAATGAAGTTCTCTTCAAGTGTAATTATGAAAAGAAATTGTTGTTATTTCAAAATCAATAAATAATTCGGGAAATTGTAGAACGAGGTCCGCAATTGCATGTGACTGGATAGTCTCTGTAAATGAAGTCATTGTAATCAAAGTAAGAAACTGGAATTCTTGAGAGAGATGTAAGTGAACCTGACTGTAGAAACTTCCAGCTCAACTAGATTGGTGTGTTATTGCGTGTTAGTGCGTGGTGAATTGCAAACACAGCATTTGATTGACCAACATAAAAATCTTTGTGCCATTCATAAAAAATAACATAGTTGTTGTAAACATAAATAATAAATATTTTGTGCGATAGAAGTTTTCCTTTCTAGTTTGAAAATTAAAATTATAAGAATTTGACTAGATAATAAATTGGTCTATGGACGCCCAAAAGGGCATGTGCACTCTTTACATAAACTGCTGTGCTGTTTGTTCAGAGAGGACTTTCGTTTTCGTTCTATACATCAACAGACCAATTTATTTCCTCGTCCTCAAATAACACACAAAATAAAGTGAATAGAAATGATATATATAATTACTGTATTCATTGAAACTTGTTTGATAGATTATAACATTGTCAAATACGGTGTAAGTGGACATTTTCGTGGTGTGGAAATGTACATTTTTTTCGTATGAAGTAAATTAGTGAAAAAAATATCCACACACAAACTTTTATGTACAGACTATAGGTATTTAGAATACGTAGACTTCAGAATCATTGACAACATGAAAGTTTCAAATCTGCAATCAGTTTAAAAGAGTCGCAATGCGAAAATTTCCACATGCCCCACTTTAACCATATTTTCCTGGTATCCAGAAATGCGATAGTCAACTGATAAAACATAATTGGTCGTTGTTGTTACCGAATGATTACCTTGGTGATTTGTCACCTAAATGACAGAAGTTAATTCAGAATGTAAAAGTTAACTCATTCACCCCTGAAATTTCATAACAAACTAGATATATATTCAGACCTTTGAACGTGTCTTCAGAGTTGAATGAGTTAATGGGTATTAATTTGATAAGGGGAGATCATACATTTTTTTTTATCAAAGGTAAACTCTTTATAATACTCTCAAGAAAAAGTAATTGTCAAGTATATATATTTTGATAAAGGGAGATAATCTGGTTGTTTCTAATTGTTTCAGTATGTTTTCTTCCTCATCCTCATCATCGGTGGGGAGGTTGCTGCTGCTGTTCTCATGATCCTCTACAGAATGGAGGTAAGTCTTTCAAGGCAAAAGCTACCACTATCAAAATAAGCTATATTATTACCACTGTCACTTTGTTAAATATTTGTGGAAGACCTTTCAAAAAGTGTCATTTTATAAAAGCCTTGTTGCCATGCATTTTACATAGTCCTAGTCTTTCTAAATTTGAAAATAGAAATCAAGAAAGAAAAACCAGAAAACAGCAGTAGTCAACCATTACATTGCAAAGTCTACACCAATCAAAGGGCAACAAAGCATATCAAGCATAAGCCATGTCGACGTTCCTCTTGTGTTAAACCCTTCTGATGTAAAATATCACCACACAAATTAAGAGCCATTATTAGGGCACAATTAATAATGTCACACAAGTTATGTGGGGCTTCACATCTGTTCTTCATTAGATTAAAATACCGAATGTGTGAAAAGATTAAATTGAAAATCGCTTGATAAATTGTACATTTGATCAATTGTACATTTGATCAATTGTACATTTGATCAATTGTACATTTCTACAGTGTAGATGGTAGGTTTGTTCTGTATACATTTACAAATGATTTGTTATGTTATAGGTTGAGACAAAAATTGACTCAATCCTGGAGAAATCAGTGAAACAGAAGTACACCAACAGCTCCACCTTGCGGGATGCCTGGGGCCTCATCCAAATCAAGGTATATTTTTCTCCCGATACTTGCCCATGAAAGACAGAAATTCACCCGTTTAAAGATAAAGCTCTCCCTTTACCATTTGGGTACCCTTTAAAATATTTCCTCTCAAAAGATTTGTTTAAAAGAAATGAACATTAAAACAATGTTCACTTCACCAGAAAGTGCCATTGGTCCAGGGTTGATTAATGATTAATAAAATGCTCTGTTGTTACTTTAGTTTGACTGCTGTGGCTACAGTGGGCCTGATGATTACATGAACAATGAGTACCTGGTGAGCAAGGGGCTGGTAAGTTGATGTTTACATACATGTGATGATTTCACAACTTGTCGTAAGTGTGTTTTCTACCATGGACAGGGAGATGTGACTTTGTATATATATTATACTGAACAAAATGTGTTTATCGTAGATGAAAAGCCACTGATGATTTACTGTAAAGAAGGAAATTATCGCAGTGTAAATAGGCTCACAATTTTCACGTTCAGTAAATTTAGCACGAAAATATCCACACGATACATATAGATTACCTATATATTGTGTATATATACAGTTGCTTATGCAAAAATGTCCACACTGTGGTCAGTTTAAGGAGTAAAATCGTAAACATTTACACACAAGATAATTTTCTCTTTTTATTTTCCACTTATATGCATGCTAACACTTTTGTTTGCCTCGTCACAGAGCATCCCTCGTTCATGCTGTGTGCTGACCAACAAAGCAACAGCGATGGAAGAAGTGAAATCAGCCAACCCCAAGAACGCCTCCGAATGTAACAGCAAGGTAGCAGGCTTCTACAATGAAAAGGTATGGGGAACAGCTGTAGGCAGGTCCTGCTTTACATCCTATTTATAGCTTTGGTCATTTAAGGATGAGTCAGGTTTTGGGGTTGAGAAAAACCTGAGAACCCAGACAAAAAATCAACAACCTGCGGCCAGTATCTGCAAACTGCCGCATGTAAGCCTCAAACTGTGGTGAGGGCTAGTGATTGTAGATTGTCAGAATATAATAATGATACTTCCTTGATTAAAATGGGAAATGAACGTTAACAAACTATACATTTGAAAGGCCAATGGAAAAATTTCAGGAAAAATCAGCACTTTTCCTGAATTTGTCAAGTGTCATTGCAAATGACTTGTCAGTCAGGAGGTCACCAATGAATGACATTTTGTTATAAGACGATTTCAAAGCTGTGAACTGTTACACTGTATTTCTCTTATAGAAATGTTAGTAAAATATTGATGTAATACTTGCAGGGCTGTAAGAAGACTCTCCTTGACATGGCTCTTCAGTACACGAACATCCTAATCGGCGTAGGCATTGGCGTCGCCTGTCTCGAGGTATGTATGTCTACTTACAACTAAATGCCAATTACTTCATGTCTGAAAAAAACATTTTGAAAATTTTTGTCAGACCTTCCCAAAGGACAGGTTAGCAATACTGGTGCTATGGGCCTTTTGTCAAGATATTACAGTTTGCATTAGCAAAGTTGAGCAGTATGTTACCATGGCTAATTTGTTTCATTTTATTCTTTCGTCTGCTTTTCCTGAAAAGACAAGAATACACAAACCTTAAATCTCCGAAACTATGAAAAGACAAAACAACGAAATAGCACAAAACAGCCCCTGTAATATATTTATTTGTCAGTCCTGTTGTAAGTAGGTGATCATGTAAAATTACTAAAGTTGTTGGTATATTAAATGGGATGGAATATACTCAGCAACTCTTCAAACTTGGACTGTTGGCAAATTCTGATGAAGAAATAATTTTGTATATATAGTATTTTTCAAAGGAAATTTGTTCTGAAGTTATTTAATTAATACCAAAATGTTTCAGATCTTCGGAATCGTGTTTGCCATCTGCGTGTGTCGACGTGTTGACAAGGACGATGGCTACCACTGAGGATGATACAGACCAGATGGTGCCCGCCAGTGGTTACCATGACAACGCACTCAGTCACTGTCGCCTTGACATTTTGCACTCTTGGTCGTTTCCGACATCATCTGCTCTCATCCAGAACAAATTGATAAGGATTTCATAATGAGCAAGTTTTCCATATTTTGCCGTATGATATATTAATTGTGTCATAGAAACATGGAATGGTTGTATTTTATGAGTGGTCCTGAATTTGTGAACATTTTTCATTTCATGAATAATCTTCAATATTTTCCATGACCCATATTTGGTATTCAACATTTGAAATTGTTTTCCAGGATGACAGATAATGAGGTAAAAAGTCGCTCATTTTCCTTCGCTCCTTTCCACAGCATTGTTAACTTTTATATATCACGTTGTTTCAATAGAATCGTAAAAAGCTGTTTAAATGTTTGAAAATCTGCTGAAAATACTTTCATTGTGAAGTGACACAAGATTGTGCATTTGAAAAAAGTGACTGTTTTTGTCTGGGTATCTCTGAAATATGATCGTCAGAAGACAATTTACCAAATGGTTTGGCTTTTAGCTGTAAAGAACCATTCCTCCGTTGGTTTTTTTCCAAGAAAAAATATTGATATTGTCAAATTTATATACATATATATATTTATTACTAATAATAGTTGACTACACTTCCGATAAATCTGGTTCAGGCAACTGTTATGTTTCTTAAACAGATATTGATTTAATTACACTATTCCGGGTTTAAAGATTTCAAATATTTTTTTGGCCTATTTCTTTGTTTGAGTCCAACAATTTAAGCCTGTTACGTGATGGTCAGATACTTAAAATATGAAAAACGGAATTGTAAAAATTTTGAAATTAGTAAAATTTATAAACCTGTAAAGTATTGTTATATGTGAACTTTTGTAATCTATTTAAATCTGTCATAGGAGAAATTTGAATCTCAACTTGATAAAAAAATAAATATGTATGTCAAGGAGATAGTTTTCAATAGATCTTAAGTGTCGATGGAAGTGTGGTCAACTTCTTGAGTGACATCTGTCTCATTGAACGAGACCAAATTTTTGTCTTTATATACATGTAGTTACGATATATATATTACGATATTCTATATATTTCTAGTGGTATTGTTGTCGAGAGTCTCACCGTCATTAAATTCCCTTGTATGTGCCTATTGTGGTTTTGAATGTATAACTAGAACTTGTTAACAAACATGTGTACATAGATTTAATTCCATACATTTATATTGATCTTCTCCAAAAAGTTTTTAAAAGGCACCTATTTCTTAAAAGTTTAAAACAGAGCAGGTAAAAAACTGGATAAGATAAAAAAAATGTAGGTAACTTAAAGTGTGATCTTGCTAAATTACTTGAGAGAGCAAGTGAGAAAAAACAAGTCAATCGTTCATACTCTTGTAAAAAACAAGTCAATCGTTCATACTCTTGTAAAAAAATCCATACGTCCTGCACCATCATACCTTGGTTTAAATTTAAGAGAATTCTATTAGAAGAACAATGTGAAATTTTTGTATTTGTCTTCAATGAATGCTTCAATTTGACCTGCTCCCAACTGTTATGTTACCTGTGATAAGCCCACGCCTGGTAATAAGCCCATCCCTGATAAAACAGATTTTTCATGATAATTGAAGTCATATCTGTAATATACATATTTCCTGCAAGTACAAACATGTTTGGGAATTTTTCATGTGATCCCTAGAGATATTGAGTTCATTTATGCACAGCAGTTATTCAAAAAATAATAATTTGTCAAAATATAATTCCAACTAAGTGTTTCCCCTACAGAAACAACAAAATTTAACCTAAACAATATCTTTTGGTTTAACATTATGTCAAGTGTGGGCTTGTCACTGTAACTTACGGTAACGTGTGTGTCAGGGAGACGACACAATCATCATGTTACCTCGCCATACATGGTATGGAACAACATTTAAATCTACCCAATATTTACACCGTCTAGTGAGCTACATGTCGGAACATATAGCTGTGATTCGCAGCATTCGTAGAAAATGTTATATAATAATGTATTTGAAAACCTTTTTTTTTTACAATTATAAATTGTATTTTAAATTTTTTGGACTTGTAGAAGAGTTGTGTTTTTGTTGAGAGTTAACTGATATTTTTGTATGGTGAAGTGATGTCAACATGATTTTTTGTCCCGTTGTTGTTACAATTCAATGAAAACGATGTTTATATTATAGTCTATAAAGTTTTTGCCATTTATCCCCCCGTTATCTGTTTTATTCTTAAGGCATGTACAATATTTATATATTAATGTTAATAAAAAACCAAAACCTTCAACCCAATGCATGATACACTGAAACAGGTGGAGCTGTTTTTGCTCATCACTTATTGAGTAGAAATCAAGGTTATTTACCATTGTTTATTCAATAGATCTAAATGTACAATATCTCTATCAAAAATATGAGAAAAAGCTAGATAACATTAGGATGTAGAAAACCAACATGGAGGTGACCCAATACTTTTCGCGTTCTTGTTTTTGGGTCGAACAAAACCACTTTGGTGAAATCCGAGTGCGCTATCCAAAGTGCCTCCCAACCACTATGTACAGACCTCTGCATGCAGTTAGAAGTTAATAAATTGACAATTCTTATCTGATATATCCGGACACTTGTATCAACCCTTTTCGGAGGTTTCTGCGAAAAGTGCCTCTTAGATTAACACTCCTGAAAATACTGAAAATTATTATCAAGGGATCCGCCAATTATGTTTATGACTGGGAATTTTTAAAAATTCCAGGTAGAGATCATGTACGTTTAGAGAAACATGATTTCCTTGTTAGGCCTAAGAATTCCGCCTCTAGTAACCGTTAACAAAAGCATATATTTATCTATGAACACTGGTAGTTGTAATCTCTAGAAGGTTTAATTTTTTAACAAAAACAAAATACAGAAAACAAATTAAATAAAAAAAAAATGCTATGTAAATGTAAATCTGACGATATGTATGCTAGGGCAAATATAAAAATGTATGGACGTCTGTAGCTACCTCGTATGATGAAATTCTTGTCCAGAATAAATCTGAATCACTGACTTAATGGATGTTGATTTGATGAAAAAATTGTGAATTTTTATGAATTTTTCAATTTTAAATGAAAATTTAACTTGTTCAGGAATTTGATGGTTGATCATGAAATTATAGTTTACAATAAGTTGTTATATATTAAAAAAAATATGAAGCTCATTATTTAAAAGCATGCTTCATAGGGGGAAAATGTGAATTAATATAATAGTATTTATAGCACACAACGCTTCTGACGAAAACTGTTTTTATGCATCAATATGAGGTAGACTGTTTCATCTTGCCATTCCTTGCGAAAAGGAATCGATATTAAATTATGAATTGAATATTGTCTTAATTTCAGTTTAAACCAAACCTGTTTTTCTGTCCATGTATGGTGCGAACCAGTTGATTAGATAGTTCATATAAGGCCTGTACATTATGCAAGATATTGTTTAAAAACGCTTTCCCTGTATTTGTCTGTTAAAAAGGTTGTCGTCTTCAGCAGTGTTTACTGTATTGTTGTCATCATCTGTGGTGTTGACCTCTGACCTTGTGTTGTTGTCATTGTCTTTGGTGTTGACCTCTGACCTTGTGTTACACAAGGACCATTCTGTCTTGGCAGTCAGGGTACTATGTTCATGTCTCGGTGTAACCTGTCTAACCTGAACCCTACCATCATCAGAACTTCTGTTCAGTATACACAGGCCTTCAAAAAATATAAAAGTTTTCTTTACTAAAAGAAGAATTTTAATTTACGCCTGTAATGTATGAAACGACCTAGTTGTGAAGGTTTGTTCAGTTTAAACAGGTTTCTAGAGTATACAGGGAATCAGTTTAGGCAGGTTTATACTGTTTGATATGTAGATCACTTTATGTCTCATCTTTTACCAAGTTGTTTAGATTTTGTTTACCTGGTACGTATTTCACAAAAACACTGTATAAAAACATCAAAGCAATCAGTATTTTGCTCTGAATTTATTTTGGCACCAAAAAACTTATAGTTGCAGGATCAAAACGAATTGTCAAGTCCTATATACAAATCGTATATATCTTCATTAATTTCTTCCTATAGATCAGGGCTCTAAACTTCACATATGATTTGAAATTTGTTAATAAATCATTTCTTCAATTCCAGATTCTAAGATATATTGGTTTTGTTTTGATTCTATTTTGTAATATAAGTCAGCATAATAATATGTAGGCATTTCTATTTCATTTTTTCAGGATCTTTTTTCCTTCGTTAACTAATGCATAATGTATATCTGAAATGGCCATACATGAACACAATGTGAATGTGCTGTCAGAAATGTTTTCAATTAAAACCAAGATCAAAGAACCATTTTGTAAGCTGTTTGTGTAATATTTATTAACAGATAAATATATATAAGAATCTCTGGACAGTAAATGTTTTCAAAACCAGAAATACAAGACGTCACTAGCTAGAAATGATGCAAGGGAGGTAACTTGACATGTAATGTGTAATAGAGCTTTAACTTCTCTGTACATTGATGTTACATATTTATATTACAATACAAAACATCACTTGTATAAAATCATTTTATTATTTACCAGAAAAAAGTATTCTTGCACTTCAATTCTTTGATAAAGTAAACGAAATATGTTGTACAGTATTTTCAAAACCTACTCAATTAGATTTTTACAGAATTCTACATCTTATTCTTTTTTTATTCTAAGTTATTTTTGAAAGCTCAAATGTTTCATGCATAATGCTTTACACTGTATGATTGTTTTGTAGATAATCAGTCCGACTGTGTTGCGTTGTCTCAGTTGTAATTGAAATAGATACATTTATATACTAGCTTATGTACCGAAGTAACCGATTCAGCTCAAAGATTAAATATTCGTAACATTTTTTAAGTTTGATTGTGTGGTTTTGTTATGTTTTGCTATGTATATATATACATTTGTTCACAAGCGTCACTTTGCATTAAAATAGGAAAGTTCAAATCGTTCTAGAAACATCATAATTGAAATAGAAAATAAATATGGTACCTCTGTACCTAGCTTATCTAGTCTGAATGTCAACAGGTTTTCACCGTGTTTTACTGTAAGTGACGTGGTGGTATATGGTAGGCTTTAGTAACTGGTTACAGTTTTAGTGAATTTTCATAAGCTTTATGATCAACTCATTGCTAATTTAGACTTACGTTTTTTTCATTAATATTCAAATTCAGTTTAAACCAAATGTTGAATGAATATAATAGGATTATATAAAAAAATCATGTCCTAGGATTGAAAATGATATCTTTCAAAAACAAAATTGATAAAATCAAGTTTGATAACAAAAATTCAGTTGATAGGTATTAAATATCCACATCAGAATTTTTTCTTCTGCCTTGTATTTAAAAAAAAATCGAATTGTATGAAAATTAAGTACTCCCTTAAAACATCCTGGGATTAAAAGTGATTCACAACCTTAAGACGGAAAAAACAGTTAACCCAATTATTTTGCTGTTTTGTTCCTTAATATTCGTTTTTAATAATTTCATTAATTTCAAGCTACTGGGCTTGACATGTACATGCATTGCATAAAGATAAATATTCGTTTTAAAGCATATTTATGAAATTCAAAACATAATTAAAGGTTTCGAATATTGTCTGCATGATAAAAATGGAAATAGCTATTAAAAGCATGTAGTGGCTTTTAGGTTGACGTATATTTAGACAGTAAGCTGTATGAGTGATGTATACATACTATCATTGTCCGATAGTATTAAAAAAAAAAAATTTGCTCCCATTAATATGCTACTTAAAGTCATCTTCATGAGAATTTCAATTCTCAAATATTCTGAAAAAGTAACTGAAAAAAGTTTTTTTATAAAATAGTTATAATTTTTTTTTTTGAAGGCTTGTATTAAGACTACAGTGTATTTCTGTAACATACCTGGTACATTATTAAAAAAAATACCTCGAAGATCTGGTGGAAAAATATGAACGGAAAGTGAACAAAAAAGCCTTCTACTGATAACTGTGACTTGTGAAAATATTTGATCTGAGTGTGTTTGATATAAACACGTAATGAAGACGATATTATCTGTAGGCTATACATTAGGGCACACGTTTTGTTGTATTCTGCACTGGTGCACAGGTCAAGCAATGTTGTAGTTCTCCCGACTGACCACCTGTAGCTGTTCATATAAACATCATTCCAGGTATTTTTACATGTGTTCTTTTGAGAATTCAGGAATAAAACTTTTTTTAGAATATATTTCTGTTGTTGCAACTTTTTATTGGCACATGGGACCCTGCCTGTTAGTCCCCCATCGGTTCCCAGTGTAGGGTGGGGTGGGGGTAGGGTGTTATGGGTTGGAACTCTGCAGTCCATCCGAAGAGTTTGTCCTGGGCATACCTTCTATAATACCTCATCTCATTACACCACTCTGCGACCACCTGACCTTTACATAAAGTCTGACATACATAAAATGGTAGCCAAGATATCTTCTGGAGGCATATGCCTGAGCTTTCTTTAAAAGGTATAGAATCTTCATATTTGGCTGGTGGCTTCCTTGAATAGAGCCTGACAAAGTTTGAGAATAAACAAGAGGCCCAATGGGCCTGCATCGCTCACCTGGTATAAAACTCACACTTGTAACCTTAAAAGTGATCTGAAATAAAGCTACAGGCAGAATAAGTTGTTGAATGTTTTTCACATATTTGACCTCTGTGACCTTGAATATAGATGAAGGTCATTCATTTGAACAAACTTTGTAGCCCTTTATCTCAGGATGCTACTGGCCAAATATCATCACCCTGAGTATTTTGGATATTCAGAAGAAGTTGTTTAAAGTTTTTAACATATTTGACCCCTGTGACCTTGAATATGGGTGAAGGTCATTTATTTGAACAAACTTTGTAGCCCTTTATCTCAGCATGCTACTGGCCAAATATCATTACCCTGGGCA
>NW_018405900.1:2019735-2033599 GCF_002113885.1 Mizuhopecten yessoensis
TGGTTATTCAGAAGAAGTTGTTTAAAGGTTTTCTAATACAATTGACCCCTGTGACCTTGAATATAATTGAAGGTCATTCATTTGAACAAACTTGGTAGCCCTTCACCCAAGCATGCTACTGGCCAAATATCATCTCCCTGGGCATTTTGGTTATTGAGAAGAAAATGTTTAAAGTTTTTGACATATTTGACCCCTGTGACCTTGAAAATAGGTTAAGGTCATTCATTTTAACAAACTTTGTAGCCCTTTATCCAAGTTTCCTTCTGGCCAAATATCGACACCCTAGGACTTTCGGTTATTAAAAAGAAGTCGTTTAAAGTAAAATATTGACGCCGGACGGCCGGACGGCCGGACGGCCGGACGACGGATGCCGCGCCACGGCACTAATGACATAGAATACAAATTATGTTACTGTCTGCATCATACTGTCATTAGTTATCTCCCTTCACATAAACCTTGGGGGCCCTTTCACGTAGCTGGTTCAACTGTGGTTTGTTTATTCTTAAATTCAACATTTTCTGGTATAAATCCTGGTGGACCTGCAAATCTTTACGCAGGCCTTGCAAAACTTTGCCAAGGCTTGCCTGAAAGCAGCATCAGATTACTAGGTAAAGTGTTCAACACAAGTTGTACAAATAAATATTTCCAAAACTGAAACGATTCACATGTACATTTATTTTGTATATCAACATATCAATTCAAAATATTTCAAGACCAAATTTATTAATTATAATGTCATTATTAATACCAGCATGTCCTTGAGAATTTTCTATATTTTCAAGTAAAGAAAATCATTACATGTATTAAGAGATTCAACGTTCGTGATAACCTCTTCAGATCATGGAATATCAACACACATACATGTGTACGACATTTGTTCCACAAATAACTCCCCAATCATCAGGTACACCATCTTATGATGAAAGTTAAAGGTTTTACATTTACATTTAAGTACATTGTAATGAGAAAATGGTTGCTCTCCTTGCGGCGCCTTTAATGACATTACCATATTTGACTCAATAAATGCTTTAGGCTTTTAGATTTTTTGGTAAAATTAGAATGATTGCAGATTTTTCCAAAGTTCTAAATAAACAAAAAAAGAACAGCGATAACGGAAACTATTTCAAAGTATGTTGAAAAATTATGGTGAAGGGATGGGACTCCTGTGGCAGAAAAAAAGGATAGGAGGTGCTTATAAAGGATGGGGCATTCATTTGGTCAAATACTGTACTGTAATATTGTTGGTTTGAATTCCATTTGAACTTGACTTCAGTCATTGTGTAACATGCAGCCAGAGAGTAGCTGTCCAAGGTGATCTTCAACACATCTATTGTAGAAATAGTCCCGATAATGTAACTGGAAATCCATTTCTAGAAGGCAAGCATTCAGGAATACCAAGGTTCACCTGTTTTCCTAAGATCCTCCCAAGTTGTCATTGACAGTGTTTGTTGTTTTTTTCCAGTACTTAGCGAGGTAAAGTCTTTGTTCATAAGTAACAATAAAAAGAGACACACTGACTTTGTCAGTAACAGTGAGAGTGACTGCCTTCAATGATGTCTCTCGGCCTTGACCATTTTGTATTTGAAGATGAAGAACTCTTCACTGGAATCTGGCATTATTATTACACCAAAATAACAGACATCAGGAATATTAAAGCAAGACCTCATTATTTCCACAGAAGCCTTCAAAGGTCACGGATTCTTGTTTCCTAGAATCTGACAAACCTTGTATCCACCCTATAGAGAATGATACGTTTTAGGGATCAGGCAGATATCTAGATGTTTTGCAGTCGTCGATGATCCACCTTCTCAAGCTGCACAAGTCTGGAATGGTGTTAAGGCGGTTTACAATTATTTTTAGGCAAGAATAAATTTATAATTTACACTTTCCACAAAGTGATGTTGTTATAGGATATTTGAAAAAGGTCTACATGGTGTTAATATTTGAATGAACTAAAAGTATAGGTACATATATATGATTCTGGTCAAATAATATGTAGTATAGTGTATATACTTAAACAATTACAATACCAATACTATCTGACAGTTGACGGATCAAAACTCTAGTGAGATTTGTAGTATATTGCCAACACTAGCTGACTTGGGTAGAAATGTATGAACAACACTTATTGACGTAACTAGAAAGATACAACTTATAGGCCATCATGTTTCCTAACTCATATTTGTTCAGTGGGTCGGTAGGTAGGTAGTTTCTTTTTTACTTCAGAAATCCCATATTTGTATGTAAAAACCAAAAGTGTCAGTGATATTTTATAAAGAAAAAACCCACCACAAGATCCAAAGCAAGTTTGAGTACGTAGGTGTCAGTTTAGGTGAGGAAACTTGGTCAGGAAACTTGCAAACAAACTATTTTTTACGATGGTCTTACTGACGTAATTGTTTGATTAAATCAATACACAGTGCTTTTTAAAAGCATTATATTAATAAATCATCAAATACAGTGGCAGATATTATCAAAGGATACGGTTTTAGTTGTTCTGAGAAGCTTTTCATGTCCTCGGCAATGCCCTCCCCACCAGACTGCTGAGTGACCACGGACAGTTCAACAAGGCTGGACGTCGAGAATGGCTCCAGGTTCTCTGTGTTTCCAGGCTGGTTCATCTAGGGCAAGCAATAACCACACTGTACAGGATATCTAGTAACATGCATTGCCTTTCATATACTTGGAAAAATTTAACTTGTGTCTTTAATAATTTTGATTATGATTAGGGCAGACAGCCCTAGCACTGTATTTTTAAATACACAATGAAAATAAGTTCCAGTTTGTTCAGCATTTTTCCATTTACTTAACAGCATACTTGCCAAACCTCCCTATTTTGAAGGGGACTCCGGATTTTGAACCCTTAAATTTAATATTTCCAAGCAATTAATTTGCTGAACTATTCAAAGATTCTAAGATCTGATGATTTCATATAAAAGAATAACTTAAGAGATGATATTTGAAGGGAAGAAATTCACCCACATACACACATTTTATTAGCTCACCTGGTCTGAAGGACCATGGTGATCTTATACTGTACCATACCGCAGTGTATGTCGTCCGTCCGTCAACTTTTCCTTTAAAATGCTACTAGGCCTGAACAGCCCAGTAGATTTTGACTAAATTTGGTCTTGAGCATCCATAGGCGAAGGGCTATCAATTTTGTATAAACGGTGGGTGAGGGCCCCCTGAGGGAAAGGACGGGGCCAAATAGGGGAAATAGAGTTGAAACCTTTAAAATCCTTCTCCTACCGTAGGGATTAAGGGATTTTATCCTAATTCAGTCTGGAGCATCCTTGGGCCAAGAGGACTGAATTTTGTATAAACAGTGTGTGTATCCCTCCTGTGGGCAGAGGGGTGGGGCCCAATAGGGGAAATAGAGGTAATCCTTTAAAATCCTTCTTCTATCGTAGGGATTAAGGGATTTTATCCTAATTCAGTCTGGAGCCAGGGACTCAATTTTGTATAAACAGTGATTTTGGCCCCCCTGGTGGCAGAGAGGTGGGGCCCAACAGGGGAAATAGTGAATTCTTCAAAATCCTTCTTCTTCTGTAGGAATGGCCGATTTTGTCCAAATTTGGTATTGAACACCCTTGGGTGAAGGGGAACCAATTTTGTAAATACGGTGGGACTGACCCCCCTGGGGGCAAAGAGGGGGGGGGGGCTCAATAAGGGATATAGAGGAATAGCTTTAATATCCTTTTTCTTCCGTTTAGATGAAGGTATTTCGACCAAATTTGAACAGTAGCATCCTATGGGGAAGGAAAATCAATTTTGTATAAATGGTGGATCTGATCCCTCCTGGGGCCTAAAGGTTGGGGCCCAATAGGGGTAATTCAGCAAATTCTTTAAAATTCTTCTTCTTCTGTAGGAATGACAGGATTTTGTCCATGTTTGGTCTAAAGCATCCTTTGGTGAAGGGAACTTAATTTTGTATCAACAGTGAATCTGACACCCCCTTGGGACAGAGGGGCGGGGATTTTGTCCAATTGCATATACATATATCCCCTGGCTATTTCAACTTCAATCTAATTTGCTTACATTTCCAGGTGAGTGATACGTTATGTTATTCAAATTTTGAGCTTGTGGAATCTCCCTCATTGAATTTTCAAAAGGTTTACAAAGAATTATATATTTATCATAGTTTCCTTCTCAAAAACATCTCCGCCAAATGGATTTCCTGAATATAAAGAAGGAAGCTGACATGCTCTACCCATCATGATATGTTTGTCATGTTAAACCTTCTTCAACATTACTGAGAATTACTTCAACATTTACGTTACACTAACTACCTAAAAGTCCCGCAACCTATCACCGTCTTTGTATGAATTTAAAGGAGTTAACATGAATTTGACAGAAAAATAACTTTTCAATGTCTGTACACTGTAGAAAAGTGCAGGTGGTGAAATATTTATACAAAATATATAGGGCTGACATTGGGTTGGAATACTTAACCATGATCTCTGCTCGTACTTTATTCACAAAAATTTACTAACCTTGTAAATCTTTGAAACGGTCACCTTCATTCTTCCTTTATGGAAATAAAATCCTTTTATAACAAATTCATGGTCCATCCTGTGAAAAGTTTAAACAGAAAAAGAAACTTATTATGCCTAACCAATATATATTTTCTTGGGAATTGTAATTTTTGTTGAAAAGGATACGTATGAAATAAGATTTTTCTGTTCAATTTACAAAATTCAGAGTATGAACCACATTTGTAGTGGAACTGGACCGAGTTGATCTTTGGCAACCAGGTGGTTTTGATTGGTAGAGTGTCCATCTAGAGTTTGGGAGGTCACAGGTTTGATTGGTAGAGTGTCCGTCTCGAGTTCGGGAGGTCACAGGATTGATTGGTAGAGTGTCCGACTAGAGTTCAGGAGGTCACAGGTTTGATTGGTAGAGTGCCCGTCTTGAGTTCGGGAGGGCACCGGTTTGATTGGTAGAGTGTCCGTGTAGAGTTCGGGAGGTCACAGGTTAGATTGGTAGAGTGTCCGTCTAGAGTTTGGGAGGTCACAGGGTTGATTGGTAGAGTGTCCGTCTCGAGTTCGGGAGGGCACAGGTTTGATTGGTAGAGTGTCCGTCTCGAGTTCGGGAGGTCACAGGTTTGATTGGTAGAGTGTCCGTCTAAGAGTTCGGGAGGTCACAGGTTTGATTGGTAGAGTGTCCATCTAGAGTTTGGGAGGTCACAGGTTTGATTGGTAGAGTGTCTGTCTAGAGTTCGGGAGGTCACAGGTTTGATTGGTAGAGTGTCCGACTAGAGTTCAGGAGGTCACAGGTTTGATTGGTAGAGTGTCCATCTACAGTTTGGGAGGTCACAGGTTAGATTGGTAGAGTGTCCGTCTAGAGTTCGGGAGGTCACAGGTTTGATTGGTAGAGTGTCCGACTAGAGTTCAGGAGGTCACAGGTTTGATTGGTAGAGTGTCCGTCTAGAGTTCGGGAGGTCACAGGTTTGATTGGTAGAGTGTCCGTCTAGCGTTCGGGAGGTCACAGGTTTGATTGGTAGTGTCTGTCTAGAGTTTGGGAGGTCACAGGTTTGATTGGTAGAGTGTCCGTCTAGAGTTTGGGAGATAACAGATTTGATTGGTAGAGTGTCAGTCTAGAGTTTGGGAGGCCACAGGTTTGATTGGTAGAGTGTCCGTCTAGAGTTCGGGAGGTCACAGGTTTGATTGGTAGTGTCCGTCTAGAGTTCGGGAGGACACAGATTTGATTGGTAGTGTCCTAATCCAGTTTGCACAAGGTTGTTTCACCCTAAGCATATATTTACTCAAGTTATAAATATCAGTTTAAATGCTTTTAATGATTAAAAACTTACTGTTTTCATGTTTCGTGAACAATGTTGTTGTCAAAAGAATTTTGGTGAATGCATTGTGGAGATCTGGTCCATCAGAAAACTTCATGAGACAGATTTATTCATACACTACTTAAAGGCGAACCAACACGGATCCCGGAGTGAACAGAATTTAGGGTGAAACCACCTAAAACCTTGATAGTCAGTCATAGGATACTCAAGTATACTAGTCTTCAAAGGCAATGTGTGAAAATGAAAAAATGATATGGGAACAATTTTCAGATACAAGCTCTAGAGAATCATCAAATGGACATTCGTACAGAACTCATTGCAGAATGTTACATGATTTCCTTTCGCTACGTGTACCTTTTACTATTTGTAACGTCTTTGTCTTACCTGAAGCCCAGCTCATTAAGGAACAGTACAATGTTGTCCGAGGTACTGCAATCAATGACATGCCTCACCATGGTCGGGCGATTCTTGTCTCCCATCTCGGCCATACCTGCATATCTCACCTGCCTTTATTAGCATAAAAAGTAGCATTTACAATTTTACTTTGTGTTTGATGGCAGATATGGAATTCATTTGTGTATTACCTTCATGAACTTGATGGAAATCTGTCAAAATATATTGATTCAGAATTTGAAGAATATTATACATTTTTTTTTATACTTCACATTTAAGCTTTCTATACTCATAGCTGTCAAACCTCCCTCATTAAGAAGGAGACTCCCTCATTTAAGTTCAAACTCACACAAACTCAAAATCTACATCCTATGGTCAAATGATCTCCTGGCTACTGCAGGGTGTGTGTAATGATCAAAACAGGTGTATCTGTATCAAATGAATGTTTTTCGAGCTATTTTGATATATAAAAAGGGAAAGATAAATTGATTAAAGCAATTTCAGTTGCGTTTCACGCACTTTCCCCCTCATTTCAAATGTGGAGTGAGGGAGATTTCCCTTATTGGAGGTTTCAGAGGTTGACACCTATGTATACTTACCACGAGTCTTGTTCAATCAAAGAGTGTCTCACTCTTAGATTTAGGGCCTGTGTGATGGTGGTGTTTTCTATTAAAAGAAAAAATTATACAAATACTACATGTACAACAAGTAATGTACAAATACTACATGTACTACAAGTAATGTACAAATACTACCTGTACTACAAGCAATGTACAAATACTACCTGTACCACAAGCAATGTACAATTACTACATGTACTACAAGTAATGTACAAATACTACATGTACAACAAGTAATGTACAAATACTGCATGTACTACAAGCAATGTACAAATACTACATGTACTACAAGCAATGTACAAATACTTCATGTACTACAAGTAAAAGAAACTCTATTCAACCTTATTTATTCATATTAATGAATTCTATAGCATGTTTAGTTGCTGATATATGATAAATAAAAATGAAACAAATAGGGGTTCTCCAAAGAGTGATGGTTGATTGTCGCGTTCTTACTTGAGTTAGGTAATTTTCAAATTGTTTAAAGAAGCAAGGTTTACCGAGTGTCTTTTACAGTTTGATAATTAATAACGCAAGTTAGATAAAATGTGATAATCAACCATCACGAGCTTGGGGACCTTTTTCTCTCCCAGTGTTCAGATATTATATCTAGAAAACCATATGTTTGTCTTGGGAATACATGTACATTATTCATGATTCTGAAACAATGGCAATGAACTATGATGTCACACTGGAAGATGACATCACAAGGCATTGTTACTTAACATCATAATAAAAACATTGACCAATGAAATCATGTGCAGGTTGTTACCCACAAGTGGGTAACCAAAAATATTTACCAACTCCTAGTAGGTTTATCCAATGGCAATGAGCCGAGAGTGAGAATACCTATAGTGGTTGTGGGAGAAAGTTTTTTTTCTTCAGAAATGATTTAAAAGTCAGTTTCTGCAGTCTTAGAAGATAATTACATCATACTTGCCATGAGTGTCCCAGAAAGATAGTGACAAATATATTCCGTACATCAGCTGTACATGGGATTACATATGGTAACAGGTTCTTTCGCCCTAAATCCTGTTCGCCCTAATCAAATTTATACGTTATTCCATAGACATATAAAGCCAGAGTGTAGTATTATACATTGTACGTCTCTGGCTAATAAAATAGTCAATTTTTAAATATATCTTAAATCTAAACTTATAAAATATGTTAATTTGTCAAATAAAAATATAGAAACGATTAAGGTGACAGCTAGTACCCAAATCGGATCACCAAACCATCATTTTATTAATTCATTGAAAATTCTGAGGAGGAACTGTATTCATTTATGGTTGTATCAAAGGAAAAATATCGATGGGTGTTCTTACAAACAAAATTAGCACCCAGGGCTCACTTGAGATATTTATAGAACACTCCGAAGTTACCAATCAGCGTCTCCAATTTTTGCGAATGTCAGGATCCAAATCGGATCAATTATGGCTTGAAACTTTTTTTTCAGCATATTAACATTTTATGATGACCTTTAGAATTTATATGATAAAAAGTATTTCTATAGTGTAAATGTATTCCTATAGTACAAAACAGAATGCAAAGTCGTCGCACGCGCCATTTTTTAAAAACGTGATCAAAACACTGACATTTGAGTTTGAATTACGTTTTCTTGTGCTTTCTGAACTTAAAAACTAATCATCCGTAGACAAAAAATGGTGCATGGCTATAGATCTATTCTATGACAACATCAACTGATTTGTTGACACATTTATTTATTTATAAGTATTTTTGCAAAAAGTGATCCCTGCCTCTTTACACTTTTTTAATGACGCTGCCCATTTAACTCGAAAGACTTTGCTGCAGTATTAATTGAGAGAGAGATATCATCGTAAACGCAACATACTCATTGAGAAAATCATTTCGTTGTCTGTGAATGTTTCGAATGGACTGTCCGAGTTGTCACATAAACCTCGAAGTCGATGCAATAGTACGTCGTGCGCATTCTCCATGATGCTTCCCTGTAAAAGGAATTCGTTGGTAGGCGCAAACTTGGACACTTTAGATATCATCTGATCCATGATTCCGTACGAAGTCGACGAACCCAGCGGTGCCGGTGAAACCCTTTGTTTTCAATTCCACTTTCACACAAAAATCATTGTTTGTAATTGAAAACCTTCATGACAATATCATCAATACAAAATGAGTAAATAATTTTTGAAACAATCAACCACAACAACTAGAAATTAAAGCTCATTTAACCGCATTCAAGAAGAATAAGCTAGATCCGATGGTCATCCATGGGCGCAGCCATATTTGATTTGTTCCGGATATAAAGGACAGTAACTCTATCATACATCGAAAGTGAAAGTAGTTTGTACATCGACCTAATCATAAAAAAAACTATTTGAACGTTGTGCCATTTTTATTTCATGATCTGTTTATTCATTCATGTTTTAAATCAGAAAGAGAAATAGCGGATTTTTCATAGATAATGTTACAGAAGGAATTTCTCTCCTTTTCGGATCATCGACATTACTGTATGATTTATATCTCTCGGATAGCAACGTTTAAGGACCAGACTAAAAAGTTTCAGTGCATTTAATTATCGGAGGTGGCACTAAAGGACATAGAACTAATATTAATACCCGGCCTCCTCTATATAAAAAAATATCTCTAGTCGTCAGAAAGCTACGTTATCGCAGCTATAAAGGACATGTTAAGGTCTTGCATTTTATAATAGATTTCAAAAGACTAAGATTGTATATATTTACTTCAGGTCTATACAGATATCCGTTAAGATTTAAAAAAGGCCGCTTAAATTTGAATATTAGTAAAAACTTTTGAATTTTAATAGGTTAGTAAACGGATGCAGGAAGTAAAGGCTTTATCGTTCATGTCATAAAGATATATTTTTAAAGTCCGTTTCGTTGATTGGTTTGTATAACCAGGGATGTGATAACCGCAGAAGACGGTTCCCAGTATCGATAGTACTGAAGCCAAAGGAGTATTTCGAATGCCATATTTTTCTTCAAATTTTGGGTATGGCCTTTCGTTATAGATAACGGCATATTCTCATCTAAGGTGCCCACAATAACATTGTTACCTCATATTCCGTCATAGATTTGTAGAGAATATACCACTTCTATAACACGACACTTAACGAAGATCTACTTACTCTCTATATCATCTTTATTTCCTCCAAATTGGAGAGCATGATACAATGATATTACATGAATAATACATTATTTACAAACAACAATCGTGACGTTCATACACATTCACAAACGTATATATACATATTGTTAAATATCAGTGATATAATACTGGTTTATGTAGCCAGTAAATATATATATATATATATATATATATATGTATATATATATAATAATAATACCTTGCCTACAAAATGTATGTTCGATTTTTTTTTTTACATTTTCCTTATATTACAAAGGCAAGTATTTGTAAGACATTATTATAATAATTATTATTACGTATATAAGTCAAACATTCTTTTTATCGCATATACGGATTCTAGTCTAAATTCTTCAAAATCAATTTCATTTAAATTATTGGTCCTTTGGCCTCCTAGTAAAATGTGAATTACTGAATAGTCAGGCAGTGAATGCAGATATGAACTGAGTTCAATACTTGAAATGCAGGCAATTATACACCATAAATTGTCACAAAGATTTTCTGTTACAGAACAATGCAGAATCACATGAGATACAAAATCTGTGTAGAAATAGCCACAATGATGACATAAAAGTTGTATGTTAATTACACGTATAGATACAATCAATTTCATTATATATCCGATATTGTCAAGAAAATTTGAGTGACGCAAGGCTAATTTCCATAAATTATGAGGTTTTAGACAGTCATGTAGCAATAAAAATCGTGTTAAGTCTGTGTCATTAGACATTCTTTGCATCCATGTATTAGTTTCATAGTTTGTTACGGATTTATAAATCAATGACTTCCAATACATTTTATTTTGAAAAACACCATCATTTATAAATTGTATAATGTATTCATATAGATTATTCTTCTTTAGTAATCTGACAATGTCTGGTATATAACCTTTTTGACTATGATTATTAACTGTATACATAAAATACCTCAAAATGAATACTCTGCAGCAGATTCAGTGACCTCTTTTCATTTTGCTGATCCTGCCTAAAAACAAAAGCGTTTTGATATTGATATACGCCTCTATAGAAAACCATCCGATTAAAGAAGTACACATATCAGTCTTTTTCCGAAACCTTTAGATTTAACAATAACATGTTGGGCTCTCTCTAACATCAATAACTCAGTATTTGAAGTACATCCAGAATTTCACTGTATTACTTTTTTATGTAAGAAAGAAAATCTTTCGGTATCCCTCACCAATCTCTTCATGGCAAAATATTTCGTTTAACGAAGGAATCGAAAATTCCTGATAAATTTTGATGAACATAGTAACTCTTGCAGAATATCACAAACATGACAAATATATTCAACACCACTCTGTCATAGATTTATAGAGAATATACCACCTACTGCCTTCTATAACACGACACTTCACGAAGATCTACTTACTCTCTATATGATATATATAGCCTAAACTAAACTTTGACGTCAGCATCTGATCCCGGATGTGTTAACTCTAGTACACTACAGTTTTAACTACAACTCCTGACTGTGTNAGGTGAGCACGGGGCCTATAGTATAGGGTCATTTCTAGTCGCTTATTCGGGACGCGCGGTTCACATCAAACTTTGACTACGAGCATGAATATGGAGGGGGAAGCTATCAACCCCGATATTAATGAGGCTATAGCAGAGAAGGTGAAAGATGCGGTTGCCAATACGCAGAACCAAGTCCTTTCCCATTTGGACCGGCTTATATCTAGCAAGCTAGACGCTTTTGAATTAAAAATTTCCAGTAATTCTGAGGCACAGATATCGAAACTACAGCAAAATATCGCGAGTGTGGATTCACATAAATTCAGCAAGAAGAGTTGTGAGGACCAGTATAGGTTCAACACGAAGCTTAAAGCTAAATTCATGGAAGTTGGGCATGCTACGAAGTCAGGTCCAGGGGCAGTGGAGGCCATAGTTTCGGAGGGCGTGGACATGATAGACTATAGGCAAAAGTTGGTCAAGCTGGCCGACACGTCGGAGGCAGGATGGAGGGCTGTCGACGAGTATATCGTTAATCCCATTGCGGAGGATTCTGAGGACGAAAAGAGGATGGACCGGGCCACTAATAGGGCCAACAGGAAAATGAAGGCGGTATCAAAGTCTAAATCAGCGAGGGGAGGTCGCAGATTTAATACCCCTTATCAACGATTCGGCGGACCTACGGCTACTATTACTTCTAATACGACGGACAGCAGCAGGTCCGGGCCGGCATGGAGGGCACAGCGACCGGGTCTATGCTATAGTTGTGGTAAGCCTGGCCACTGGAGGTTGGAGTGTCCCGGGGTGTCCGGAGGGATGGCAGCCACGAACGGCAGTAAGATAAGTAAATTTTGCTATTTTAAGCATGTTCTCCCTGATGGTACGCCTTTGTGTAATTCAGATGAGGCACGAAAGGGCGACGTAAAGCATTCTGATGTTTTAAATGTTAATTTGTCTAGCATGAAAGGTAAGGTCAGCGAGTCGCCGATGGGTAGGTTGAGGCAGAGAGTGGATTTCTGGCGAGAGAAAGGTACATGCGATGCCGTATTATCCATTGTGTCGGACGGGTATAAGATCCCGTTTCGGGTAATCCCGACTGGCGTTTATTTGCACAATAACAAGTCTGCACGAAACGATCCAGTTTTTGTTGGGTCTGAGATAGGAAAGTTGCTAGGGCTGGGTTTAGTTTACGAAGTAGTGACACAGCCGTGCATCGTAAACCCACTTACTGTTGCTTACAACAGGGCAGGTAAGCCACGCCTTGTTTTGGATTGTCGGCATATCAATCCTCATTTGCATAAATTCAAGTTTAAGTAAGAGGATGCCAGGACGGCACGTGATTTGTTCACGGAAGGTGAGTTTTTGTTTACATTCGACCTCAAGTCTGCTTACCATCATGTGGAGATTTTTCCTAGTCATCGGACCTTTTTGGGTTTTAGTTGGGAAGATCAAGGTATAACAAAAGATATTACATTTTCAACGTGTTGCCTTTCGGCATAGCCACAGCAGGGGGGTCTCACTAATTTGCGCCATAGGAGATTTAGCGCCATAGGTGCGCCATAGGAGTTTTTGCGCGCCATAGCAAAATGTGAGTGCTTTATCCACAAAATATTTCGATTTTTCCATTGGTATACTCATTTAACATGTTTTGGTAAAGTATCATTTAAAAAAAATGTGTGGCCGACGAGATGAGAGGTAAGAACATCAAACTGGTGATGGACAATAAAAATGCATGCTCTATAGTGAATATAGGGAGCAGAAAGGCCGCGCTGCAGGGCATTGCATGCGAGTTGTATTGTTTCTGTTCCGACAATGGGGTAAGTTTGAGTACGCAGTGGTACCTAGGTCAGCTAACGGTACCGCTGATCACTTGAGCAGGTGTATGGATTGTGACGATTGGTGCATTCAATACTGGGTTGTTGTATTGTGTGAGAAAGCATGGGGTGTGCATGAGGTTGACAGGTTCGCCTCGGGATACAACGCTAAATGTGGGCGTTTTAATTCTAGATGGTGGTGTGAAGGCACGGAGGCTATAGATGCTTTTACAGTATCGTGGGAGGGGGAAAATAATTGGTTAGTGCCGCCTCCAAGCTTAGTGTGCGAGACCATTCAAAAAATGAAGGTGGAAAGATCACACGGCACTTTGATTGTTCCAGAATGGAAATCAGCACCTTTTTGGCCGATTATATGTATAACTTGGAATACGTTTGTTAGCTTTGTCAGTGATTATCGTGTACTGGGTAGCTAACACGTTACTTCCATGGGTAGAGGAAATAACGGCTGTTTTGGGAAGCCGCTGTTGGCTTTTAACATGCTGGCACTGTGTGTCGATTTCAGAGTATAATTAATACGGAGAGGCGTAGGATTGGAGAGGACTCTGAAGGACGCTTTTAATGCGTCAGGGGTCACGGAGGGGTCATATCTGTACTGCTGTT
>NW_018405901.1:0-235 GCF_002113885.1 Mizuhopecten yessoensis
GATATAGTGGACAGAAGTCAAGTAGTGATATACCCTATACTAGCTACAGATATAGTGACAGAAGTGAAGTAGTGATATACCCTATACTAGCTTTAAATATAGTGGACAGAAGTCATTTAGTGATATGCCCTATACTAGCTATAGATATAGTGGACAGAAGTGAAGTAGATATGCCCTATACTAGCTATAAATATAGTGACAGAAGTGAAGTAGTGATATACCCTATACTAGCTTT
>NW_018405901.1:4697-5147 GCF_002113885.1 Mizuhopecten yessoensis
ATGAACAGAAGTAAAGTAGTGATATAGCCTATACTAGCTTTAGATATAGTGGACAGAAGTGAAGTAGTGATATACCCTATACTAGCTTTAGATATAGTGACAGAAGTGAAGTAGTGATATAGCCTATACTAGCTTTANTAGTGATATACCCTATACTAGCTATAGATATAGTGGACAGAAGTGAAGTAGTGATATACCCTATACTAGCTTTAGATATAGTGGACAGAAGTCATTTAGTGATATACCCTATACTAGCTATAGATATAGTGGACAGAAGTGAAGTAGTGATATACCCTATACTAGCTTTAGATATAGTGGACAGAAGTCATTTAGTGATATGCCCTATACTAGCTATAGATATAGTGGACAGAAGTGAAGTAGTGATATACCCTATACTAGCTATGAATATAGTGGACAGAAGTGAAGTAGATATACCCTATACTAGCTATA
>NW_018405902.1:0-235 GCF_002113885.1 Mizuhopecten yessoensis
GTACTGCTGGTGTCACCACTACTACAGATGTTCCAACAACAACAATTACAGCCGGTGTCACTACTAATACTGATGTTCCAACAACAACAAGTACTGCCGGTGTCACTACTACTACTGATGTTCCAACAACAACTAGTACTGTCGGTGTCACTACTACTACCGATGTTCCAACAACAACAAGTACTGCCGTTGTCACTACTACTACGGATGTTCCAACAACAACAAGTACTGCCGG
>NW_018405902.1:2517-66729 GCF_002113885.1 Mizuhopecten yessoensis
GATCACTGCTACTACAGATGTTCCAACAACAACAAGGACTGCCGGTGTCACTTCTACTACAGTTGTTCCAACAACAACAAGTACTGTTGGTGTCACTACAACTACTGATGTTCTAACAACAACAAGTACTGCCGGGATCACTGCTACTACAAATGTTCCAACAACAACAAGGACTGCCGGTGTCACTACTACTACAGATGTTCCACCAACAACAAGTACTGTTGGTGTCACTACTACTACAGATGTTCCAACAACAACAAGTACTACCGGTGTCACTACTACTACAATAGATGTTCCAACAACAACAAGTACTGCCGGTGTCACTACAACTACTACTGATGTTCCGACCACAACAAGTACTGCCGGTGTCACTACTACTACAGATGTTCCAACAACAACAAGTACTGCCGGTGTCACTACTACTACAGATGTTCAAACAACAACAACTACGGCCGGTGTCACTACTACTATAGATGTTCCAACAACAACAAGTACTACCGGTGTCACTACTACTACTGATGTTCCAACAACATCAAGTACTGCCGGTGTCACTACTACTACTACTGATGTTCCGACCACAACAAGTACTGCCTTTGTCACTACTACTACTGATGTTCCAACAACAACAAGTACTGCCGGTGTCACTACTACTACTGCTGTTCCAACAACCACAAGTACTGCCGGTGTCACTATTACTACTACTTATGATGTTTCAACAACAACAAGTACTGCCGGTGTCACTACTACTACTGATGTTCCAACAACATCGAGTACAGCGGGTGTCACAACTACTACTACTAATGATGTTTCAACAACCACAAGTACAGCGGGTGTCACTACTACTTCTACTACTACCGATGTTTCAACAACAACAAGTACCGCCGGTGTCACTACTACTACTGCTGTTCCATCAACCACAAGTACTGCCGGTGTCACTTCTAATACTGATGTTCCAACAACAACAAGTACTGCTGGAGTCACTACTATTACAGATGTTCCAACAACAAGTACTGCCGGAGTCAATACTACTACAGATGTTCCAACAACAAGTACTGCCGGTGTCACTACTACTACTACGGATGTTCCAACCACAACAAGTACTGCCGGTGTCACTACTACTACTGATGTTCCAACAACAGCAAGTACTGCCGGTCTCACTACTACTACTGATGTTCCAACAACCACAAGTACTGCTGGTGTCACTATTACTACTACTTATGATGTTTCATCAACAACAAGTACTGCCGGTGTCACTACTACTACTGATGTTCCACCAACAACGAGTACAGCGGGTGTCACAACTACTACTACTAATGATGTTTCAACAACGACAAGTACAGCGGGTGTCACTACTACTTCTACTACTACCGATGTTTCAACAACAACAAGTACTGCCGGTGTCACTACTACTACTGATGTTCCAACAACAACGAGTACTGCCGGTGTCACTTCTAATACTGATGTTCGAACAACAAGTACTGCCGGAGTCACTACTACTACAGATGTTCCAACAACAAGTACTGCCGGAGTCAATACTACTACAGATGTTCCAACAGCAACAAGTACTGCTGGGGTCACCAGTACGACAGCTGTTCCAACAACCACAACTACTGCCGGTGTCACTACTACTACAGATGTTCCAACAACCACAACTACTGCCGGTGTCACTACTACTACTGATGTTCCAACAACCACAACTACGGCCGGTGTCACTACTACTACTACTGTTCCAACAACAACAACAAGTACTGCTGGTGTCACCACTACTACAGATGTTCCAACAACAGCAAGTACTGCCGGTGTCACTACTACTGCTACAGATGTTCCAACCACAACAAATACTGCCGGTGTCACTACTACTACTGATGTTCCAACAACCACAAGTAATGCCGGAGTCACTACTAGTACTGTAGGTGTCACTACTACTGCTACAGATGTTCCAACCACAACAAGTACTGCCGGTGTCACTACTACTACTGATGTTCCAACAACAACAAGTACTGCCGGTGTCACTACTACTAGAGATGTTCCTACTACCACTACTACGGCCGGGGTCACTACTACTACTGATGTTCCAACAACCACTACTACTACAGATGTTCCAACAACAACAAGTACTGCCGGTGTCACTACTACTACAGATGTTCCTACTACCACTACTACGGCCGGTGTCACTACTACTACTGATGTTCCAACAACCACAAGTAATGCCGGAGTCACTACTACTACTGATGTTCCAACAACATCAAGTGCTGCCGGTGTCACTACTACTCCAGATGTTCCAACAACAACAAGTACTGCCGGGGTCACTACTACTACAGATGTTCCTACTACCACTACTACGGCCGGTGTCACTACTACTAATGATGTTCCAACAACCACAAGTACTGCCGGTGTCACTACTACTACTAGTGATGTTCCAACAACAACAAGTACTGCCGGGGTCACTTCTAATACTGATGTTCCAACAACAAGTACTGCCGGAGTCACTTCTATACTGTTGGTGTCACTACTACTACTGATGTTCCAGCAACCACAAGTACTGCCGGTGTCACTATTACTACAGATGTACCAACGACCACTTCTACGGACAGTTTCACGACTACTACTACTGATGTTCAAACAACAAGTACTATCGGTGTCACTACTACTACTACTGATGTTCAAACAACAAGTACTACCGGTGTCACTACTCTACTTATGATGTTTCAACAACAACAAGTACTGCCGGTGCAAGTACTGCCGGTGTCACTACTACTACTAGTGATGTTCCAACAACAACAAGTACTGCCGGAGTCACTTCTACTACAGATGTGCCAACAACAACAATTACTGCCGGAGTCACTACTACTACAGATGTTCCAACAAAAACAAGTACTGCCGGTGTCACTTCTAATACTGATGTTCCAACAACAAGTACTGCCGGAGTCACTTCTACTACAGATGTTCCAACAACAACAATTACTGCCGGAGTCACTACTACTACAGATGTTCCAACAACAACAAGTACTGCTGGTGTCACCACTACTATAGATGTTCCAACAACCACAACTACTGCCGGTGTCATTACTACTACAGATGTTCCAACAACAACAAGTACTGCTGGTGTCACCACTACTACTGATGTTCCAACAACCACAACTACGGTCGGTGTCACTACTACTACTGATGTTCCAACAACAACAAGTACTGCCGGTGTCACTACTACTACTGATGTTCCAACAACAACAAGTACTGCCGGTATCACAAGTACTTCTGATGTTCCAACAACCACACGTAATGTTGGTGTCACTACTACTACAGATGTTCCAACAACAACCAGTACTGCCGGTGTCAATACTGCTACTGATGTTCCAACAACAACAAGTACTGCCGGTGTCACTACTACTACTGATGTTCCAACAACCACAAGTAATGCCGGTGTCACTACTACTACTACAGATGTTCCAATCACAACAAGTACTGCCGGTGTCAATACTACTACTGATGTTCCAACAACAACAAGTACTACCGGTGTCACTACTACTACAGATGTTCCAACAACAATCACTGCCGGTGTCACTACTACTACAGATGTTCCAACAACAACAAGTACTGCCGGTGTCACCACTACTAATGATGTTCCAACAACAACAAGTACTACCGGTGTCACTACTACTACAGATGTTCCAACAACAATCACTGCCGGTGTCACTACTACTACAGACGTTCCTACGACCACTACTACGGCCGGTGTCACTACTACTACTGATGTTCCAACAACAACAAGTACTGCCGGTGTCACTACAACTACAGATGTTCCAACAACCACAACTACTGCCGTTGTCACGTCTAAAACCAATGTTCCAACTACAACAATTACTACCGGTGTCGCCACTACTACAGATGTTTCATCAACAACTACTGCCGGTGTCACCACTCCTACAGTTTTACAAACAACAAGTAATGACATTTCAATTACAAAGTAATTGCTCAAGCTCAGAAATCGTCACATTTTTGTCCACTGATGATTGTGATCGTTTAGTTTAGTTCTCATACATTCTCTTGTACGTTATTATGCTATTTTTCTAGCGACTGTTGTCGTCATAAAGATGTTTGATGTCCCTCTTATGTTTGTTATCGCACGTATTGATATTTCAGCGACAGGTACATGGCCACCAGGGACCACAAGTTCATGGAATACAATAATGTAGCACTGGCAATTTTTAAAGACCCTTTGATTGACATAAATATATCCGAACCTTAAATTACTAAAGAGGAAAATATGCAAGTTTTCCTATCATGATAGGAAATAAATGCTAATTGAAATATTTTTCTTCTTTCTTCCACAAATTTTGTTTACGTCTTAATACCTTTTATGTTTTACCATACGTTGTTGCTTAGTATGTAACATTTTCACGGCGTGCTGTTTTCGGCGTTTCCACTTTTAGATAGTCGGTGTACATTTACTCTGCTACTTCGCAGTTGTATCGTTTAATTCACCTGTATTTATTCAAACTGTCCATCTTTTTTGTTGTTATAGGTTATAAGCAGTAATAAAGCTGCGGCGAATACGTCAAATTTTTGCAAATAAATCATGTGGTGTTTATAAAAAAAATCTAAGAACATATATATTAGTTGTTAAGTTTTCAAAAATGTTCAATTAATTAGGTAGTACAGCTTGTTTTGTTTTATCTATCAATTTTTTATTTTTTTATTTTTTATTTTATCTTCATTTATTTATTATTTAGTTAATTTGCATCTCTTTTTTAACGTCGTAATGTTTTAAGCGAAAACGTCCATACAAAAAAAACTTAAATAATTTCAAATTACATATGAATCTTGAAGATAGCATTATTTTAAAACCACTGCTGTTCTTACAGAATCAACAACAATTGGTCCTACAACCACTGCTGGTCCTACAGAATCCACGACAACTGGTCCTACAACCACTGCTGGCCTAACAGAATCCACGACAACTGGTTCTACAACCACTGCTGGCCCAACAGAATCCACGACAACTAGTGCAATAACCACTGCTGGTCCAACAGAATCCACGACAACTGGTCCTACAACCACCACTGGTCCTACAGAATCAACGACAACTGGTCCTACAACCACTGCTGGTCCTACAGAATTAACGACTACTAGTCAAACGACAACTGCTGGTTCTACAGAATCCACCACAACTGGTCCTACAACCACTGTTGGTGTTACAGAATCCACGACAACTGGTCCAACAACCACCGCTGGTCCTACAGAATCAACGACAACTGGTCCTACAACCACCGCTGGTCCTACAGAATCCACGACAACTGGTCCTGCAACCACTGCTGGTCCAACAGATTCAAAGACAACTGGTCCTACAACCACTGTTGGTCTTACGGAATCCACGACAACTGGTTCTACTACCACTGCTGGTCCAACAGAATCCACGACAACTGGTCCTACAACCACTTCTGGCCCAACAGAATCCACGACAACTGGTCTATCAACCACTGCTGGCCCAACAGAATCCACGACAACTGGTCCTTCAACCACTGCTGGTCCAACAGAATCCACGACAACTGGTCCTACAACCACTGTTGGTCTTACAGAATCTACGACAACTGGTCCTACAACCACCGCTGGTCCTAAGGAATCAACGACAACTGGTCCTACAACCACCGCTGGTCCTACAGAATCCACGACAACTGGTCCTGCAACCACTGCTGGTCCAACAGAATCAAAGACAACTGGTCCTAAAACCACTGTTGGTCTTACGGAATCCACGACAACTGGTTCTACTACCACTGCTGGCCCAACAGAATCCACGACAACTGGTCCTACAACCACTGTTGGTCTCACAGAATCCACAACAACTGGTCCTACAACCACCGCTGGTCCTACAGAAACAACGACAACTGGTCCTACAACCACTGCTGGTCCTACAGAATTAACGACTACTAGTCAAACGACAACTGCTGGTTCTACAGATTCCACGACAACTGGTCCTACAACCACTGTTGGTGTTACAAAATCCACGACAACTGGTCCAACAACCACCGCTGGTCCTACAGAATCAACGACAACTGGTCCTACAACCACTTCTGGCCCAACAGAATCCACGACAACTGGTATATCAACCACTGCTGGCTCAACAGAATCCACGACAACTGGTCCTACAACCACTGTTGGTCCTACAGAATCCAAGACAATTGGTTCTACTACCACTGCTGGCCCAACAGAATCCACGACAACTGGTCATACAACCACTGCTGGCCCAACAGAATCCACGACAACTGGTCCAACAACCACTGTTGGTCCTACAGAATCAACGACCACCGGTCTAACAACAACTACTGGTCCTACAACCACTGCTGGCCCAACAGAATCCACGACAACTGGTCCTACAACCCCCGCTGGTCCTACAGAATCAACGACAACTGGTCCTACAACCACTTCTGGCCCAACAGAACAGAATCAACGACCACCGGTCTAACAACAATTCCTGGTCCTACAACCACTGCTGGCCCAACAGAATCCGCGACAACTGGTCCGACAACCACTGCTGGCCCAGCAGAATCCACGACAACTGGTCCTACAACCACTGCTGGTGTTACAGAATCCACGACAACTGGTCCTACAACCACTGTTGGTCCTACAGAATCTACGACAACTGGTCCTACAATCACCGCTGGTCCTACAGAATCAACGACAACTGGTACTACAACCACCGCAGGTCCTACAGAATCCACGACAACTAGTCCTGCAACCACTGCTGGTCCTACAGAATCAACGACCACCGGTCTAACAACAATTACTGGTCCTACAACCACTGCTGGCCCAACAGAATCCACGACAACTGGTCCTACAACCACTGCTGGCCCAACAGAATCCACAACAACTGGTCCTACAACCACTGCTGGTCTTACAGAGTTCACGACAACTGGTCCTACAACCACCGCTGGTCCTACAGAATCAACGACAACTGGTCCTACAACCACTGCTGGTCCTACAGAATCAACGACCACCCGTCTAACAACAACTACTGGTCCTACAACCACTGCTGGCCTTACAGAATCCACGACAACTGGTCCTACATCCACTGCTGGCCCAACAGAATCCACGCCAACTGGTCCTACAACCACTGTTGGCCCTACAGAATCCACGACAACTGGTCCTGCAACCACTGCTGGTCCTACAGAATCAACGACCACCGGTCTAACAACAATCACTGGTCCTACAACCACTGCTGGCCAAACAGAATCCACGACAACTGGTCCTACAACCACTGTTGGTCTTGCAGAATCCACAACAACTAGTCCTACAACCACCGCTGGTCCTACAGAATCCACGACAACTGGTCCTACAACCACTGTTGGTCTCACAGAATCCACAACAACTGGTCCTACAACCACCGCTGGTCCTACAGAATCAACGACAACTGGTCCTACAACCACTGCTGGTCCTACAGAATCAACGACTACTAGTCAAACGACAACTTTTGTTCCTAGAGAATCCACGACAACTGGTCCTACAACCACTGTTGGTGTTACAGAATCCACGACAACTGGTCCTACAACCACCGCTGGTCCTACAGAATCCACGACAAATGGTCCTACAACCACTGTTGGTCTTACAGAATCCCCGACAACGGGTCCTACAACCACTGTTGGTCTTACAGAATCCCCGACAACGGGTCCTACAACCACTGTTGGTCCTACAGAATCTACGACAACTGGTCCTACAATCACCGCTGGCCCTACAGAATCAACGACAACTGGTCCTACAACCACTGCTGGTCTTACAGAATCCACGACAACTGGTCCTGCAACCACTGATGGTCCTACAGAATCCACGACAACTGGTCCAACAACCACCGCTGGTCCTACAGAATCAACAACTGGTCCTACAACCACTTCTGGCCCAACAGAATCCACGACAAATGGACCACCGCTGGTCCTACAGAATCCACGACAACTGGCCCTGCAACCACTGCTGGTCCTACAGAATCCACGCCAACTGGTCCTACAACCACTGTTGGTCTTACAGAATCCCCGACAACGGGTCCTACAACCACTGTTGGTCTTACAGAATCCCCGACAACGGGTCCTACAACCACTGTTGGTCTTACAGAATCCCCGACAACGGGTCCTACAACCACTGTTGGTCCTACAGAATCTACGACAACTGGTCCTACAATCACCGCTGGTCCTACAGAATCAACGACAACTGGTACTACAACCACCGCTGGTCCTACAGAATCAACAACTGGTCCTACAACCACTTCTGGCCCAACAGAATCCACGACAAATGGACCACCGCTGGTCCTACAGAATCCACGACAAATGGTCCTACAACCACTGCTGGTCCAACAAAATCCACGACAATTGGTCTTACCACCACTGTTGGTCTTACAGAATCAACAACAACTGGTCTTACAACCACCGCTGGTTCTACAGAATCAACGACAACTGGTCCTACAACCACTGCTGGTCCAACAAAATCCACGACAACTGGTCCTACAACCACTGTTGGTCCTACAGAATCAACGACTTCTAGTCAAACCACATCTGCTGGCCCAACAGAATCCACGACAACTGGTCCTACAACCACTGCTGGTCTTACAGAGTTCCCGACAACTGGTCCTACAACCACTGTTGGTCCAACAGAATCCACGACAACTGGTCCTACAACCACCGCTGGTCCTACAGAATCCACGACAACTGGTCTTGCAACCACTGCTGGTCCTACAGAATCCACGTCAACTGGTCCTACAACCACTGTTCGCCCAACAGAATCCACGACAACTGGCCCTACAACCACTGTTGGTCCAACAGAATCCACGACAACTGGTCCTACCACCACGGCTGGTCCGACAGAATCAACGACAACTGGTCCTACAATCACTGCTGGTCCTACAGAATCAACGACTACTAGTCAAACCACAACTGCTGGCCCAACAGAATCCACGACAACTGGTCCTACAACCACTGCTGGTCTGACAGAGTTCACGACAACTGGTCCTACAACCACCGCTGGTCCTACAGAATCAACGACAACTAGTCAAACCACAACTGCTGGCCCAACAGATTCCACGACAACTGGTCCTACAACCACGGCTGGGCCGGCAGAATCAACGACAACTGGTCCTACAATCACTGCTGGGCCTACAGAATCAACGACTACTAGTCAAACCACAATTGCTGGCCCAACAGAATCCACGACAACACTGTTGGTGTTACAGAATCCACGACAACTGGTCCTGCAACCACTGTTGGTCCTACAGAATCCACGACAACTGGTCTTGCTGGTCCTACAGAACCAACGACTACTAGTCAAACCACAACTGCTGGACCAACAGAATCCACGACAACTGGTCCTGCAACCCCTGCTGGTCCTACAGAATCCACGTCAACTGGTCCTACAACCACTGTTGGCCCAACAGAATCCACGACAACTGGTACTACAACCACTGTTGTCGTGGATTCTGTAACACCAACAGTGGTTGTAGGACCAGTTGTTGTGGATTCTGTAAGACCAACAGTGGTTGTAGGACCAGTTGTTGTGGATTCTGTTGGGCCAGCAGTGGTTGTCGGACCAGTTGTCGGGGATTCTGTTGGGCCAGCAGTGGTTGTAGGACCAGTTGTCGGTGATTCTGTAGGACCAGCGGTGGTTGTAGTACCAGTTGTCGTAGATTCTGTAGGACCAGCGGTGGTTGTAGTACCAGTTGTCGTTGATTCTGAGATTTCGTGAACTCTGTCAGACCAGCAGTGGTTGTAGCACCAGTTGTCGTGGATTCTGTTGGGCCAGCGGTGGTTGTAGGACCAGTTGTCGTGACCTCTGTCAGACCAGCAGTGGTTGTAGGTCCAGTTGTCGTGGATTCTGTTGGGCCAGCGGTGGTTGTAGGACCAGTTGTCGTGACCTCTGTCAGACCAGCAGTGGTTGTAGGTCCAGTTGTCGTGGATTCTGTTGGGCCAGCAGTTGTGGTTTGACTAGTAGTAGTTGATTCTGTAGGACCAGCAGTGATTGTAGGACCAGCTGTCGTTGATTCTGTCGGACCAGCCGTGGGTGTAGGACCAGTTGTCGTGGATTCTGTTGGACCAACAGTGGTTATTGCACTAGTTGTCGTGGATTCTGTTGGGCCAGCGGTGGTTGTAGGACCAGTTGTCGTGACCTCTGTCAGACCAGCAGTGGTTGTAGGTCCAGTTGTCGTGGATTCTGTTGGGCCAACAGTGGTTGTAGGACCAGTTGACGTGGATTCTGTAGGACCAGCAGGGGTTGCAGGACCAGTTGTCGTGGATTCTGTAACACCAACAGTGGTTGTAGGACCAGTTGTTGTGGATTCTGTAAGACCAACAGTGGTTGTAGGACCATTTGTCGTGGATTCTGTTGGGCCAGAAGTGGTTGTAGGACCACTTCTGGCCCAACAGAATCCACGACAACTGGTCCAACACCCACCGCTGGTCCTACAGAATCAACAACTGGTCCTACAACCACTGCTGGTCCTACAGAATCAACGACTTCTAGTCAAACGAAAACTGCTGGTCCTACAGAATCCACGACAACTGGTCCTACAACCACTGTTGGTGTTACAGAATCCACGACAACTGGTCCTGCAACCACCGCTGGTCCTACAGAATCCACGACAACTGGTCCTACAACCACTGCTGGTCCTACAGAATCCACGACAACTGGTCCTGCAACCACTGCTGGTCCTACAGAATCCACGACAACTGGTCCTACAACCACTGCTGGTCCAACAAAATCCACGACAACTGGTCCTACAACCACTGTTGGTCTTACAGAATCAACAACAACTGGTCTTACAACCACCGCTGGTCCTACAGAATCAACGACAACTGGTCCTACAACCACTGCTGGTCCTACAGAATCAACGACTATTAGTCAAACCACAACTGCTGGTCCTACAGAATCCACGACCACAGGTCCAATAACTACTGCTGGTCCTACAGAATCAACGACTACTAGTCAAACGACAACTGCTGGTCCTACAGAATCCACGACAACTGGTCCTACAACCACTTTTGGCCCAACAGAATCCACGACAACTGGTCCTACAACCACCGCTGGTCCTACAGAATCAACGACAACTGGTCCTACAACCACTTCTGGCCCAACAGAATCCACGACAAATGGTCCTACAACCACTGTTGGTCTTACAGAATCCCCGACAACTGGTCCTACAACCACTGTTGGTCCTACAGAATCCACGACAACTGGTTCTACTACCACTGTTGGCCCAACAGAATCCAAGACAACTGGTCCTACAACCACTGCTGGCCCAACAGAATCCACGACAACTGGTACTACAACCACTGTTGGTCTTACAGAATCCACGACAACTGGTCCTACAAGCACGGCTGGTCCGACAGAATCAACGACAACTGGTCCTACAACCACTGCTGGTCCTACAGAATCAACGACTACTAGTCAAACCACAACTGCTGGTCCTACAGAATCCACAACAACTGGTCCTGCAACCACTGCTGGTCCTACAGAATCCACGACAACTGGTCCTTCAACCACTTCTGGCCCAACAGAATCCACAACAACTGGTCCTGCAACCACTGCTGGTCCTACAGAATCCATGACAACTGGTCCTGCAACCACTGCTGGTCCAACAGAATCCACGACAACTGGTCCTACAACCACTGTTGGTCTTACAGAATCAACAACAACTGGTCTTACAACCACCGCTGGTCCTACAGAATCAACGACAACTGTTCCTACAACCACTGCTGGTCCTACAGAATCAACGACTATTAGTCAAACCACAACTGCTGGTCCTACAGAATCCACGACCACAGGTCCAATAACTACCGCTGGTCCTACAGAATCAACGACTACTAGTCAAACGACAACTGCTGGTCCTACAGAATCCACGACAACTGGTCCTTCAACCACTTCTGGCCCAACAGAATCCACGACAACTGGTCTAACAACCACCGCTGGTCCTACAGAATCCCCGACAACTGGTCCTACAACCACTTCTGGCCCAACAGAATCCACGACAAATGGTCCTACAACCACTGTTGGTCTTACAGAATCCCCGACAACTGGTCCTACAACCACTGTTGGTCCTACAGAATCCACGACAACTGGTTCTACTACCACTGTTGGCCCAACAGAATCCAAGACAACTGGTCCTACAACCACTGCTGGCCCAACAGAATCCACGACAACTGGTCCTACAACCACTGTTGGTCTTACAGAATCCACGACAACTGGTCCTACAACCACGGCTGGTCCGACAGAATCAACGACAACTGGTCCTACAACCACTGCTGGTCCTACAGAATCAACGACTACTAGTCAAACCACAACTGCTGGTCCTACAGAATCCACGACCACGGGTCCAATAACTACTGCTGGTCCTACAGAATCAACGACAACTGGTCCTACAACCACTTCTAGTCCTACAGATTCTACCACTGCCAGTCCTGTTATCACTTCTACTCCTACAGAGTCTACCACTACCAGTTTTGCTACCACTACTACTCCTACAGAGTCTACCACTACTGTTACCACTACTACTCCTACAGAGTCTACCACTACCACTCCTGTTACCACTACTACTCCTACAGAGTCTACCACTACCACTCCTGTTACCATTACTACTCCTGCAGAGTCTACCACTACCAGTTATGTTACCACTACTACTACTCCTACAGAATCTACCACCCCTGCAGGTATGTGTATGTTTAAGTAATAGAATCTTTAAATGATTATATTATTTTTTTATGTATGCGGGGTTTACGGTAAAATGACAAAAAAAAGTTTTCTATTGGAATAATTAACACTTTGTTATAGCCCAATTAAAGAGCCGGGCTTAGTTTGAAAAATAACATATGGCATTGCCAATTCTGAAGTCACGATTACTTTGACGTTTAGTTAGTTTGACGTCGCAATAAGCACCCCTTGTGTCAGTATTATTTGCCTTGAAATGGACTCTGTTCTCGGACGTTTAAAAACAAAAACTACACAGATATTCTTTTCATTACTAGCAGTGTATTGGATATATTTCATATTCCTCTCCTGTGGCATATAACAAAATATTCAACCCTCGTAAAATATCACTGGTATTCATAAAGAGACGAAGGATAGCCCCAATATCTTTTCAATACATACAAGGCAGAACAATCAAGTGTTTCATTACCAGACAAACCATTCGATTGGTCAAAAATATGAAATATAAGTAAAGAGCATATCCTATACTGGGCTAATGACGTCATCAGTAAGAAATATATGATAAATTGTCCAATTTCTTAAAGATTTCTAGAAACAATCTTACAAATGAAAATATGAAAGAAATACTAAAACATGAAAACTTAAAGGTACAAAAACGTTCTAGTACTCCCAGTAAAACATAAACCATTTCATTATTATGAATTAAGCTGTCCCGTTATTACGAGTAAAGCTGTTTCGTTATTACGACTTCAAATATCTTATTGCAACGACAGAAATGTTTCTATCGATTTTAGTTTTACAATTATTGATATTTGTTCACGGCTAAACTCACGGGGTAATCTGACTCGTAATAACGAGACAACTCGTAGTTACGAGATTATCGTGGTTTTTTTTTGTTCTATCGGTGGTATTAACCGGCTTTCGCAAAAAGCCAATAACAGGATCTGAGGGGAATACATAAATGCATGAAATGAATATTTTTTTAATAAATAAATAAATAAATAAATAGGTTATTTTGGGAAGAGAAAGCCAGTGTATCAGTCTTTACTGTTCTCTTCCAATTCAGGAATTTAGTCCATGGGCAACCATGATGGCGGGAACAAGGATAAACTGTTTGTGGCGTAGAAGTCTGATTTTAGCTATATTAAGTTCAGCGGACTATAAATAACTAAGATCATTTCAGGACGTGTATAATGTATGCACATTTACTGGAGGCGGTAAGTTGGTGTATTTGCCTCCTCACGATAGCGCGGATCTCGTAACGGCCACTCATCATTTTTATCTAACTCTCATCAGTTAGTTTTCAAATTGTAAAAAGACACTCAGGTTTAAAACAATTTGAAAATGAACTATTTCGAGTTCGATTAACTTGATAGCCAACCATCACCCGTTGGGGAACCTCTTTGTCTTAACCACTACTACGGGGTGATATTTTAATGTCCTCATCCCCCACAGGGTGATATTGATGTGTGTCAACTACTACGAGGTGATACTTTAATGTCCCCATCATCACAGGTTGATATTGATGTGTGTCAACTACTACGAGGTGATATTTTAATTCCCCCATCACCAACAGGGTGATATTGATGTGTGTCAACTACTACGGGTGATACTTTAATGTAATCATCCCCACAGGGTGATATTGATGTGTCTCAACTACTACGGGGTGATATTGTAATGTCCCCATCTCCACAGGGTGATATTGATGTGTGTCAACTACTACGGGTGGTACTTTAATGTAATCATCCCCACAGGATGATATTAATGTGTGTCAACTACTACGAGGTGATATTTTAATGTCCCCATCTCCACAGGGTGATATTGATGTGTGTCAACTACTACGGGTGATACTTTAATGTAATCATCCCCACAGGGTGATATTAATGTGTGTCAACTACTACGAGGTGATATTTTAATGTCCCACTCTCCACAGGGTGATATTGATGTGTGTCAACTACTACGGGTGATACTTTAATGTAATCATCCCCACAGGGGGATATTGATGTGTGTCAACTACTACGGGTGATACTTTAATGTCATCATCCCCACAGGGTGATATTAATGTGTGTCAACTTCTACGAGGTGATATTTTAATGTCCCACTCTCCACAGGGGGATATTGATGTGTGTCAACTACTACGGGGGATACTTTAATTTAATCATCCCCCCAGGGTGATATTGATGTGTCTCAACTACTACGGGGGGATATTGTAATGTCCCCATCTCCACAGGGTGATGTTTTGATGTGTGTCAACTACTAAGGGTGATACTTTAATGTAATCATCCCCACAGGGTGATATTGTTGTGTCTCAACTACTACGGGGTGATATTGTAATGTCCCCATCTCCACAGGGTGATATTTTGATGTGTGTCAACTACTAAGGGTGATGCTTTAATGTAATCATCCCCACAGGGTGATATTGTTGTGTCTCAACTACTACGGGGTGATATTGTAATGTCCCCATCTCCACAGGGTGATATTTTGATGTGTGTCAACTACTAAGGGTGATACTTTAATGTAATCATCCCCACAGGGTGATATTGATGTGTGTCAACTACTACGAGGTGATATTTTAATGTCCTCATCATCACAGAGTGATATTGATGTGTATCAACTACTACGAGGTGATGTTTTAATTCTCCCATCTCCACAGGGTGATATTGATGTGTGTCAGCTACTACGGGGTGATATTGTGATGTCCCCATCATCACAGGGTGATATTGATGTGTGTCAGCTACTACGGGGTGATATTGTAATGTCCCCATCATCACAGGGTGATATTGATGTGTGTCAACTACTACGAGGTGATATTTTAATTCCCCCATCTTCACAGGGTGATATTGATGTGTGTCAACTACTACGGGGTGATATTTTAATGCCTACATCACTATGTGGTTATTTTAGAACTATAAGCTAGATGTACAACTCTTTTGTTTTATTTTTTTCTAGCCACGTCTGCTGGATTCTTTGCGTTCGGAGTAGAGCAAGGCGATACGTTACTGACTGCAACAGAGACATCATCAGATTTGATAACGCCAGTTGTACCTTTGTCCACAACAAACCAAAACTTCAGAAGCGTTTCAGTAAGTTATAACAGTAACTGTTTCTATACGCTGACATTGAACTATAAACAGGAAAAGAAATTAGGAAGTCTCGTCTTATTTTGAAATATTTACTGTTTATGTAGAGAACCTGGATTTGGTCGTTCAACGGCGACCAGGTAGCTCAATTGATAGGGCATCTGTCTAGAGTTTCCGGACTCGAACCCTGTACCGTTTGTGTATTTTTCGTTTCCTGGTACATTGGTGCCTGTGACCAACCCTTGTTTTAAGCATTGAGTCAACGCTTGACAAGGGGATACCCGGACCTCTGTTGTTAATAGTGTTGTTTGCGGGGGCGAAGACTTGAAGGAGGAGGATCGAATCGGAACTGGAATGGGTCGTTCGTGAGCGACCAAGTTGCTCAACTGGTAGGGGGTCCGTCTATGGGTGGGAGGGTCCAGTGTTCGAATCTCTGTCTGATAATTTATTTTCCTTACCTGCTCCACACATATAAGTGTTTCTTTTGACCTAAAACTGAATTATAACTTTATTGCAGTCTTATAGCGAAATAGATCTATTTATATTTATATGTAATTTCTTCTAACTAAAAATTAACAAATTTGTCTTATTTGGAAAGATTGGGAAAAATGATCATTTATCTCGGTGGACTGTCCAAGGGTTTCCCTTTGGCGTTGATTTGATCATTAATTTTAAAACCAAAGACAATGTTTGCAAAAACATCAACTGAGCCTTATGCTCAGTATGGCAAAATGTGAATGTAAACATTAAAAAGTCCCTACGACCTTGTCATTTCTCACTGTAGTATCCACATAAAACATGTATAACACGTTGTCTTGGGGAAATGCAGTGGCAATGTTTTCATTTGGCAGTTCCATCTGGGCATTGCTTTCAAAATTCCCAGCTAAATTGCGTACTTTTGTCAACAGATTGCGTCTTTAATACATTTTACACCTTCGATTAAAAGGAATTTAAACCCAAACATTGATAAACATTCCTGTAGAAATATAGACTGGTTTCTTGGCTAATCAAAAGAAGGAACAGCCATCAGAACGCGGCAAATCGCTAATGTAATGTTCTTAAAGAAGATTAGGAGAAACCCAACATATCATCACCAAGCACTATTTTATCCTGAATCACTTTACAATTTAATAAGGAATGGTACACTCATGTACATTATCATTGAAACTTACATTAACTCGTATACAGATATTAAAAAAAATATATCAACCAACTCAAGTCAAGGAAACAATGGGGCTATTTTTGAGGTTATTAATAAGCACATCTTTTTAAATCATTAGATCTTTCTTCGAGAAATGAAATTAATTAATTAATTAATTAAACTCTTCCTCTGTTCGAATTAGGATCCAACAAAATAAAAATTTGTTGGTTCGTTTCTAAACATCATCGTTCAAACAAGTAGATATCATTACGTTGTCCGTTAAACAAACATTTAGAGGTTATTATATGACCATTTTAATATATTAGAATATTTATCGCAATGGGGGGTGCATTTATTACGAGAAACTCATTACACGGGTGACCGGAAGTGGTATCTAGGGACTCGGAAGTTATCACACATGCAAAAAGACTGATATTTCGAGTAGACATATGATGATAATAGTTATTACACTAACCTGTTTCTTTCAGATTGGCGTCAATGGTATCATTTCCCTTGAATCAACTTTCTTCTCGGTGAATCCCGAGTTATTTGGTTCGTCATCTTTAAACGTGAACCTCTTTGGACCTTACTGGATGGACGTTGGTCATGAAAGCGACACACGCATCTTTTATCAACTGTATGACAAAAACAATATCCAACCTGGAACTGACCTATCCATCTTCCAGCAGAACGTCAATTTAATTGACCAGACTGTACGCAAATACAAGGCGCATTCGAACTACACGTCAAGATGGTCATTCGTCGCTACGTGGTACAAAGTCTACCCGGAAGTTTCGGCCAATGCAACAAATGAGGTACGATCACGGTGAAAGGTAGTTCCGTCTGTGGTTGCTAGGATAAATATTTCAGACAAAGCTGGTTTCCGCATTTGTATACCATAGTACTGAAATGTAGTTAAATCGAAGTACGATATAATTACTCAGGTTATATACGGTTATGCTGGAACGTGATTTTTTTTTGAAGAACAATAGACTAATTCCATTAAAAAATCCTGATGATTACGTGTATTTGCCCTTTTCCATAAGGGACAACGAATTGCCGTCAAAAAAAAGATTCCATCACTCAGCTCTTATAGTATTATATCAGGACCATATCACGATGTCAGTCACTCCCCGGGTTGTCGTTTCTTACTCTCTTGAATTTTTAGCTTTCAACTATGCTAGTCAGTTTTTGACAGAAGAAGTCTCAGTATATTTCTAAAACGTAAAATCAGAAAAACTTCATACTGAAATTTTGATTTATATTATGTGTCTAGACACTAAAAATACCGATATATAGATGGTGACAAAAGAAACTATTTTAAAGTAATGGATGCCCATAGGTCTTTGATATGGTCAAATAGTTTTATAACTTGTATACATTCCGCCATACAAGCTAACTGTTCGTATGTATTCTAAAAAAAGAGAACGAAAATGTCATGTAGGGCATCAGTTAAGTATAAAAACATTGAAAGTATATTGTATCTTAATTGTTCGACAGATAGTCCCTTCAAGACATCGTAGCGAAGAACCATTCACTGTCAAACTCTGTATGCTAGACTTTTTAAAGTATTAGTAATTGTTTGGTTGAAGTTGTTTAGATGTGCACCGTATTACACTTATTGGGTATGATAGGTGATATGTTGATGGTTGGCAAAAATAATTCTTTAAACCGTAAGGCATGCTGATTCGCTTCCGTTACACATACTGATGAACTTCCGTCACGCATGCGTAACGTATGTTTTGTTTTCCAGCATGTGTCCTTCCAGGCTGTCATCACCACCAATGGAGTCAATTCCTACTATATGACACAGTATTCAAACTTCAGCGTGGCACCAATAATTGGGAGGCGGATATCAATTGGTTACAAGCTCGGAGCTCAGATAGAACAGAATCAAAATTCCTTCCAGGTTTCCGCTACACAGATGGATACATGGCAGGGGAATCAGGGTAAGTGTAAAGCCACATTTTCAACAAAACCCAGGTAATGTTTAAATGTAACGAAATGTTTTGAACCAGAGTTTAGATTCAGTGTAAAGACAACTTAAATGAGGCCTGGGTACAGTTTAAGTGTAACAAAACCCTTTCAATGAGGCCTGGGTACAGTTTAAGCGTAACGAAATCCTTTCAATGAGGCCTGGGTACAGTTTAATTGTTACGAAACCCTTCCAATGAGGCCTGTGTACGGTTTAAGTGTAACGAAACTCTTTCAATGAGGCCATGGTACAGTTAGAGTGTAGCAAAATCCTTTCAAAGAGGCTTGGGTACAGTTTAAGTGTAACGAAACCCTAAATGAGACATGGGTACAGTTTAAGTGTAACGAAACCCTTTCAATGAGGCACGGCTACAGTTTAAGTGTAACGAAACCCTTTCAATGAGGTCTGGGTACAGTTTAAGTGTAACGAAACCCCTTCAATGAGACCTGTGTACAGTTTAATTGTAACGAAACCCTTTCAATGAGGCCTTGGTACAGTTTGATTGTTACGAAATCCTTTCAATCAGGCCTGTGTACAGTTTAAGTGTAACGGAACCCTTTCAATGAGGCCTGGGTACAGTTTAATTGTAACGAAACCGTTTCAATGAGGCCTGGGTACAGTTTAAGTGTAACGAAATCCTTTCAAAAAGACCTGGGTACAGTTTAAGTGTAACGAAACCCTAAATGAGCCATGGGTACAGTTTAAGTGTAACGAAACCGTTTCAATGAGGCCTGGGTACAGTTTAAGTGTAACGAAATCCTTTTAAAAAGACCTGGGTACAGTTTAAGTGTAACGAAACCCTAAATGAGCCATGGGTACAGTTTAAGTGTAACGAAATCCTTTCAATAAGACCTGGGTACAGTTTAAGTGTAACGAAACCCTTTCAATGAGTAATGGGTACAGTTTAATTATAACGCAACCCTTTCATTGAGGCATGGGTACAGTTTAAGTGTAATGAAACCCTTTCAAACAAACCAAGGTACATGTACATATGTTAACGAAACAATTTCAACAAAATCAGGGTACAATTTGAGAGTAAGGAACCTTTTCAACAAGACAAGGCCCATGTGCATGGTAAGAGCAACAAAACTAACAGGAAACAGGGTGGAATGCTACTGTAACGGAAGGGTTGCGAGTCTAAAGGTATGGAGGCTAAGTAAGTGTGCCTAAATCTTTTCAGAAAAGCCAATGTACAGTGTGGTGTGTATGTAAGTATAAGCAGACAATCAAAGTAAATTTGTAAGTGTTTAGAGGCACAGTCAGGTTAGAGGCTACATTCGACCAAAACGCAAAAAAACACAATTTGTTCGTTAACACTACTCAAATGGTTATAACTCTCGTTTCAGATCTTCCTGCATTCTACTTTTACGAGTTAACGCCCTCTGACGCACAGGGTACCACGCCCCTTTTGGAGTGTATCGACTGGTACATTGGTAACCTTGACGGGACAGTGGTGAACCCCGACCCCTTCGCCGGTATAGTTTTCGATGCTAGCACGATGTGTCCCTGTGATTTCATAACACGTGTCCTGGACTGGCGATTCTCAATCGTGCCAAGCTACACCCGAGATGGCATGTTCTGTGTGTCAGGGTATTTAGAAAGTATCTTCCCTGCCACAAGGGTAAGTAAAAATTAAAGTTGAAGCTGCCATAACTTTTCTTACGGTTACTTGGTGCTTCATTTCTCACAAATGAAGGGATTTAACAAACGACTGAGTTTGAATCATTATTCCCATTCATTGTTCAATTTATTCTTCATCTCATTTCGTTCTAATATTTTAAAACAGTTTGCCGAGTCCTTTTTTGATGGCTAATTACTTAGTATTCAGATGTTCTTTGCGGCGCCATTTTGTTCGTTGTCTTACTGAATAATGATAGTGAAATTTCATTTCGAAGAAAACATCGTCGTATCTTGAAACTCGTAAACTGAAAAATTGAAAATATTGTCAGATAAAGAATCGGGACACTTTTCTTTCTGAAGGTACATATTCATTTTTGTACTCATAGGAAAGTAATGAAAGAAGATAACAAAAAATGCAATAAATATGAACTAAATATGGACAGGTTTACATATACGTGTATTTTGACGTACATTCATATTCATTATCAATTGGTCATGTTTCCAGGAGTGTTGCTACACCAGCAGGTTCGGATTTTTAATCCCACACGAGTCTCGTTTCCTTGCGAGACATCCCTTACTCCTTGGCTTCGAGGCTCAAGATGACATTCCCAGGAGGAAGTGCTGTAAAGAATCTAACGCCTGTGGCTATTGGCAAAAACTCCGACCAACCACAACCAGCTGTCGTTCGATATCTCTCTTGATGATAGGTAAGACAGCACAATTATGAATCATTTATATGTTGATGGTCAGATGCTGCAGTGGATATCGTACCCTTTGGACAATTTAACGGCACATCTATTCCGCCGTATTTAGTTGAAAACGTATTCACTTTGAGGGATTCGAAGAGCATTTTTAATTGAAATATGTTCATTGTTTTAGAACAACTTTTTAAGCATTGAGCTGCCTTTAGTTAACATTTATAGGCAATATGAATGCCAACTGGACAAAGGAAAGTTCCATGAAGCGCGCTAAAAATCGTTTCGAAATTAAACCACCTGTTTGGAGATAAACAGTACATTATTAATGTATGTGGTCACAAGTCTGAAATAGTTGTGCGCCTAACATTATATTGATTCAGAGCTTTCCGTTCAAAGGGAAAGAACTGTGTAATACCTTGTACATTTACGTGCAATCCGTGTTGTTCCTTACGAGAGATGTAATGCATAAGACACAGGAATAACGGTACATATGCTGGTTTAAGTAAAACAAGGGATGCTTACGGTTGAAGAATTTTGGTTGTTGCCATTTTGAGATATATAATAATGTAATTCACAACAGTTGTAAGGCTTTCGTTCGCGTCTTAAACCAAATTCGTATTTTATAGGAATTGTGTTGATATCGAATCCAAAAAACACTCCCAGTATTCAGTCTGCATTGTATCAACCAAATGCCGCGCAGTCTCGAAACGATTGCAAGCGGCTCTGCTGATACATTGTATAAAAATATAAAAGGCTCTCTGCCAATCAAAATATGTTTATTTTTAATTTTTATATAAGAAACACCAATATACTGTGCAGTGGCACCATGGGCCTGTTCGACCTTTTGGAACAACGGGGTTTTCTGCTTTTAAAATTAAATATTTTCGGGTGTAAATCTTGGCGGACCTGCACATGATTATACAGGCCATGCTGTTTGGATCGCGATAAATAAAAGCGGCCCAAGGCATGATTTTTCAATATGCAAAATCGTCCAAATTCGACGTAATAAGGGATAAACAGTTTGCTTTGTTTTTTCAAGCCTAAATTTCACAACATCTGTAATGAAATTGTGATACAAAAATTATGATGCAAAGAGTTATAATAATTATTGTTCATAAACATCGTTTGTATCGGAAAATCGCATTAGATCCTCTACCGGTATATACGACTCTTCTCATTGTTGAACTATGATGTTTATCCACAGCGTTCTTGTTTGGTGATCCTCATTTTACGACTCTGGACAATAAAGAATTTATCTTCAATGGTAAAGGAGAGTACATCATGACTAAAGTCGATACCCAGACGATCAGCATGGAGTTGCAGGCACGTACAGGACAGGCCACGAATGAGAATGGTACGGACGTGAACGCGACTATCTTCACGGCATTCGCTGGCAAATATGTCAATGGCAACGCCTCGTTCCAGGTGGAGCTATCTGATGATAAACAAAGTAAGTTCTCGCTATCATTGTCCATAATGTATCGTTCAAACTGCTCTGTATTTTATTTCAGTTGAAAGCGAGGTGCATTGCTACCTCGTATTTTCTAGCGATTATATAACACCACTATTTTAAGAACTGTGATGACTTACTGCAGTTTATCTCCCCGAATATCTTTATTTCAATTTTTCAGATGCAAACTTAAAACTGAGACAAAATACATACAGTTATAACGAAGTTTGACGTACACGCGTTACTCCCGATGTTGCAATTCGAATCTGCTCCTATACACACGCTGGACGTTAAACGCGTGTCACACATGTTCTAGACTTCAGTTCTAAACCTAACGGCTGATGAATTTAGAGCTCACTGCTTTCCAGGGCCGACCTGAAAAAAGTTTTAGTTTTAAAGGCAGATATGTGAATGGCTCTAGACCTCAGGGTTGGCCTGACAAAGACTCTAGATGTCACGGCTGACCTGACAAAGTCTCTTGATCTCACGGCTGACCTGACTAGACCTTGCGGCCGCCCTGACAAATACTCTTAGACGTCACGGCCGACCAGGACTATCACAGGCTCTATACCTCACGGCCGCCAAGACAAATGCTCTTAGACGTCACGGTCGACAAGGACTATCACATGCTCTAAGCCTCACGGTCGACAAGGACTGTCACATGCTCTAGATTCTCGGCCTACCGGGACTGTCGCAGGCTCTAGAATCTCGGCCGACCGGGACTGTCGCAGGCTCTATACCTCTTGGCCGACCGGGACTGTCACAGGCTCTAAGATCTCGGCCGACCAAGGGATCCTTCGGTACGAGTTGACGTAATACATACATTTAATGTAGCTCGGTTATACATTATTATCAAGTTTACAAGCTCACCGTTAAGAAAAACATTAAGAGGAAATTGTAATCAAATGATATATCTATGTTTTAGCTATGGCTATATATCTGAACGGAAGGGACTTCACTTTCGCCTTTTACAACGACACGAGTTTCAGTACCGTCGTAAACGAACAGCTCAATGCTGTGCGGCTCAATGATACTCTCTTCCTGGGTTTCATCAAGACAGGTAAGTACAATGAACCCGACTATTTATCCTCGAAATCCAAGGGGTTCGGCTACCGATACATACATCTTTCCTCCCCTGGAATACGTCATGAAAAAATGGAAGGATCTTTATACGAAACCTTGTGAATGATACAAGTAGCGTAGCGGTAAAATCGCCAAGCTTTCAAAATGGATGAAACACTTCTTTATTCTTCAAAAGAAAGTTAACCGAAGTGATTGGTCAGGTTTCTATACCTGAAAACCAGTCAAATATACAGCTTACCGCGAGTCGTCCATTTTGTCATGACATATTACAGGAGCGAAGAGAAGATTTGTATCGATACGAGATATTTGGCTTAGGCATTGCACAAAATTTACACCATACAGTCCGTGTATTACGAAGGGGTGGGGGTGATGATCTGCAATGTGTTTAGTTTACAATATTTTCATAATATTTAAGAATACGCATACACCTGGAACTGTTGGCTGTTTGGTTACTTTAATGAATATCTCCACTCGTATACTTTACGATGATCAAAGGCCTGCAGGAACCCTAGTCTGCGCCATTGTCTGGTCATTTAAAAACAAAGACTTTCTACCAATTACTCAAGACAGTGACTTGTATTTCATGACATATAAATGGGAAATTATAACAATACACACCGTTCATCTTGCAAACGTTTTTTTTTTTCAAAAGTGTTACGAAATTATCAATCTTATAAGCCAAAATACATTACCTTTATTGAAATAGTCTTTTAACGTCTACATAGGACAGTTGCAGATTACTCTTAACACATTAATGTATTTACTGTTTCCGTTAGGTATCTCAATTCGTATCCAAGTTGGTGCCCGGATGTTGGCTATATCGCCGTCCTTACCTGACAACCTAAGAGGTTCTGTGACCGGGTTACTTGGAAACTTCAACGGTAACCCCGACGACGACTTCGTCTTTCCAAACGGGACAGTTCTCCCCAACGTCAATATGACGGACAAGGAGATTTTCGACTACGCTCAAACATGTAAGTGTTTTGTCGTATAGTTACATAAGGGTTGTGAATTACTAATAACATATCTCAGTTTTAGAGCAAATGATTTACATAATTGGTTTTAATGAGTCGTTGTTTTAATCAGTTTTAAGAGCTATAACATTCTTTTCATAGTTTTCCATTTTGCAAAATGGTATCATGGTAGGTTGCACTGCTGTACTCCTTGCATACAGAATGATATCAATGCAGTTTCAGAGCGACGTTTATCAATTACTTGACCGGTACAAACAAGTCTGGTTTCCCCAATGCCCTATGGTGGGAACATGAAAGAAAGTCCTCTGTTCTGTCCCAATCGTTAATTGCCTCATGCATTTATGCGTATGGTCTCCTGTGTATGTCTGTACCTCGTAGTCTGTGTATCCTTTGTGATAATAGACATGGATGTCTGAGTTCAACTCGTTCTTAGTTAAAACAAATAACTAATTGTGTTCTCTTTTCACGCAATGAAGGGGCTGTGAATGAGACTGCATCCTGTTTCGACTATTTTGGAAAGACATTTTCTACGTTCAACGATCCGACATTCGTCCCAGCTTTCCTAACAGACTTCAATTCCAACCAGTTACAAGAGGCGCAAACGGTTTGTGGCAAACACCAAGGAGCATGTGTCTATGACTATCTGGTCACGAATGACGTAAAGGTGGCCATGGCAACGGATACAATCGAAACCCAGGCTGCCATAAGCCGAAATATCTTGGGTGAGTGTCATATGGCGTCATTGAAGCTATGATATACATGTACTTCGTTATGTTGCATGTGACATCAGCGAACATTGTGTCCCAATTGTCAGGTGCCTATGTATTATACCACCGGAGCTCATGGCAATGCTAAATACAAGTTTGTTTTACCTTACAGTAAATACAGCACCAGAAGTTAGTGGCACCACATTATTAAAAGCAGAAGTCGGCAAAGAATCAAGCTTCACATTGACAGCGACTGATGCGGATCAGGCCAACATTCCGTCTTATGTGTAAGTCGTTAGAGAGAAATCGAGTGCAATGCATTTTTCCCGACGTTGTTTCCGGTTTTCTAATTCGTTAGCAAGTTTTGGAAATCTTAACTCGTTATCATACTTTAATAAACCAACGGAACACCATATAAGTGTTATATAAACATTTAAATAACACTGTTTCAATGACTGACAGTGGTATCCTACAGGACACGTTGTACCTTTAGATATATGAACACCATGTCACATGACCAACAAGTACTTCCGTACATATCTTTTAACAATGATCAGATTGATGCATTGAGATACATTGTTTTTTCTTTGCTTACAGTATCATCAATCAACCTATCTCCAACTTTAGTCTTGACGAGAAGACCGGACTTGTTAGCTGGACCCCTTCAAATAATGACTTAGCAGCGATAAGGTATGAATTGTTGAAGTAACCTGATTGTACTCACTCTCATCAACGTCAAAAGCTCCAGAATAAAGCATTCAGTCAACATATGTTCCTTATCTCAAATATCTGTTCAAGTAGACATAAAATTCACATCGAGATTAACCACGCGCTGTCTAGAGTAATAGTTGTCCGAATCTTTTGTGACTTAATCCTTATAAACTCGATCATCTTAAAATTGATTGACCGTACTTTTGTTTTTCAGTTTGACCGCTGTAGATAACTACAATGTGTCTGCCCCTCCTCTCGTGGTACAGATCATCCTATGTTCTGGCTGTAGTGGGCGTGGCACATGTGATTACAACAATACAATCCCATCTACGGACGAGAACTTCAAGCACGCTGTCTGCGTGTGTGACATCGGCTATGAAGGTATTGAATTGCCGATGGTTCTTTAACCAATACAAGAGGTCACAGTGACTGTAACCCCAATCCCAATGCATTCAACGTGCTATGAATGCAATAGCACTTTGGTAGATTCATACAAAAGACAAATGGAATAGAAATAAGTATCATACTATGAACATTAGTTTTGTTTGTCATAATCTTTTAGCTGACATGAAATGCCAATCTAAACATTTAACAATTACATGCATTGTAATCGTTCTTTGTCTATCAAAATATCATAATTTAATATCTTTTATACGTACACGTATTGTATTAGGCACGGACTGTGATGTGGAGACGGACGGGTGTGTCGGTAGCCCTTGCTCTGTCAAAAGGAATTGTACAGACCTAACTCCGACCGAGGAGGTTATGTATGGAGCATCATTTATCTGTTCCGATTGCCCTGCTGGTTTTGAAGTGGTAGGAAGCATATGCAAAGGTAATGGACATCGCCGAAGTAGGATTGATCATTCAATGAATGTGTATGTTTTCTGGGGATTAACACCCTTGCAACAGTAAAGGTCATATAAGACGGGTGCCTAGAGGGACACATCCGAACTGGTATGGAAGGGGAAAACACAGTATATTAATCATAACAAATACAATGAGGCAGCAGATCAATTTCAATTTGGGGTTTTCTTCAAATTTTCCCCCTAAGAAGACTACACAGAACAAAACTATCGATTATCCATAGGCCCCATCTTAGTCACGTCTTACGTTAAGATGCATAGGAATACAACAGGCCTGTTATATGCGGCCATACAAATATGTATGTTTCAGGTAACGTGCCTGAAAAGAAAGGATAGGTCGGTCGGGATTTTTTTTTATTTATTTATTTATTTATTTTATGAGTGGCTAATTTAAGAAATTGCAAAAGTCACCAAAAATGTTTTTAGGTATTTGCAACAATAATATGGGATTTAAATCTTGCTTTGATGGAGCCGTATCTAGCACAGATATTCATTTCAGTAGTCTATGCTTGTTTTCATTTCATTGATGCTGAAATACCAAATTAGATATCAACAGAGTGTTGAAGAAGATTATCATATGCCTTATGCATGTTGCCAATCTATTGTCATATCTTCATCAATATCCAGATATTCATGGAACGAAATTCTTTGTTTTTCAGACGTTAACGAGTGCCTGAACAGCAGTATCAATACATGCAGCCAAAAATGTATAAACACGGAAGGAAGTTTCATGTGTAGCTGTCTCGAGGGCTTCCTAGACATCGAAGGCGTCTGTATGGGTACGTACATCATGTATTGTTTAGCGGGTGGAGGTTGTACATGACACTTATTGGGAAGCGTGACGGGACCATGTTCTCGTCCACATAACATTAAAAAAAAACCTGTACCCTATCATCCGGGCCAACAAGAGCGATTGATATAAACTGATAAAACGTTTCACAATTGCTATATATTTATAATCTAAAAATATATATATATTATTCTAATTTTGATACTTTTTATAATTATTCATGCTGTCACAATTTTCTAAAATTTGCTGTTCCGGGAATTAAGCAAATAATCACTCAAACAGAAACACGAGCGTTCATATGGCCACATATTTGATTATTTTTTTCCAATTTGAACGACTGAACAAATGGCCTCTGCGTTATTCAACAATTAGATAGACATTCGAACATTTTTTTTTTTTTTAAACCAATTACCGCCAAAACAATTACACGTGAAAATATTCCGTTGTTAATTTAGTTATTTATTTATTTTTGTTTATTTATTTTAAAATTACAAACTAAACTTCAGTTGTACGTACAGGTAGCTTGTTAGGCTTATGCGGCATTCACCATTCTGGCCTGTTTGTCATTTCAATACATAATCGAGGTTTCATTTCAACTATCTCTATCAATGCGTGTTTGTACTGCAGATATTGACGAATGCGTCGAGGACACGGACGGGTGCGTACAGGAATGTGTAAACAACGACGGCAGTTTCACTTGTACCTGTTTCTTCGGCTATCTTATACAATCGGACGGCAAGACCTGTGTCAAAGGTAGATATCTATAGTAAACAATTCACTGTAAATAACACTACACATCATTAAGCGTTGAACTGCTTCAAATTGGCATTTATAGCCGAAATAATAACCAAATGTCAAGTGAAAAAATATATTGGTATCTAACAAAATGGTTCTTTTGAGATGTTGAACCCATCTTCCATACCCACATGAAATACCTATTTGATAGGATTAGGCTACATTCTGAGCTGGATACTATGCTTTTTCCTTATTCATTTGTTTGATCAGTCCATTCGTTTGCGTATCACTGACAAAAACTGTAACTACGCACTCGCCTCTACATTTGTATCTTAGCTTTTCTAAATCAATATTTGAAAAGAAAACAATTCATTAATTTCTAGTCTAGACTGGGACTCGAACCAAGGACATGAGATTATTATACCGGCGCTCTAACCACCTGAACTTAATAGTCAACGGAAGTATATTGTGATATATATATATAGATATATATATATAACGAGTTACTGATGTGCGAACACTATACTTCTGTGGGACAGGGATACTTAAATATAATGTACTTTTATTCCATTGTATTATTTGCCCATTATGTAACCCTCCATGCATTTCTACTTCACAGATGTTGATGTTTGCGAAACGCTCAACTGTTCGTATGCCTGCTCCAATAATACTGATAACGGAAATTTCGAATGCGCATGTCCAGGAGGTTACGAGGTTGATGCATCTGGGGGAAACTGTGTTGGTAAGAACCTGTTGGATACCAAGTTACTCTTTGTATGAACACGTTTTAGCTGGTAATATTTTCCAAAATCGCTATTCGCAAGTGACAGTTTGGCATTAGTAACGATACTGTTAAAATGGAAATTCTCGCGTAATGTTCGCTTCGTGGAAATGTTTGCGTTATTACTTTTCAAACTTATTGCGATTTGGAAATGTTCGCGTTGGCAATGGTTCGATGATATAGTCTATATATCATATCCATTATCTATATAATATATCAATAAATATTTACGAGTGGATATTTTCCCGCTTTTGTTTTCCTGCTATTTACCAAACACGAATAAAGCGAAGATTTACAGATCGCGAAAAATTCCTCTGTTACAGTATGTGCTCAATATGGCAGAACCCTCATTAACAAATTGGTTAACAGCCATAATTCTATACAAACATTTATAATGTGTGCGTCGCGTCGGTGATTGTACACGAGAACTCCTATTTAACGTTAACAGCTCTATATTTCCCCTTTATTCTCTCTCATTTTTCTCTGGAGTTACCCAGGGCACCCATGACTAGCCTTTTGTCAGAATAGGGGCGCCTGCTGAATAATAATATATTGTCGCAGATGTGACAGCGTCATTGTGGAAGTTCTTTAAATTGGCATCTGAGTAGTAACATATCGTGGTAACATCGTCATGCGACCTTTAATTTTGCAAAGATGCGATTTCGTAATCAATCACTTTTTCACCCCCATTAGTTATTATAATCTTTTCTCATTTATTTTGCGATAAAAAGGCAATCCCAAGAACAGGCTACTGTTTTTTTTTACCTCAGTCAAAATATTTTGAAAAAAAAGACCACTTAAAAGTTTTCTTTTTCAACTAAGCAAACCAACCTGCTTGTAAGAAATTAATTATGAAATCTATCCATCAATGTAAATGACCTTTTGAACATTTCAAATTAACGCCTTTGAAAAAAAAAAAAGTACTATCATGAATATGTAGACAAATGCAATGAGAAGATCAAAGACAGGGACCAAAGCCGATCTTTGAAATAAGCCCTGAGAGGGTTATGGATTATATTTTATATTTAAAGATTTTATTGCTGGACATTTCTTTTATTCAGACATCAACGAATGTGAGAGGAACATTTGTCAACAGGAGTGTACGAACACCGTTGGGAGTTACGAGTGTTCGTGCTTGGCAGGATATTACCTGGACCAGGATAAAACGTCTTGTAAAGGTAAGACACTGGTAATGATGGATGGAAATAGAAAATATTGAAAAGAAATATTTCTGTCACATCAATATAATTTTCTCTGTAGTTTAAATGACCGTATTTGTCTTTTTAATTCAGCATGTGAATACCCCTACTGGGGCCCTAATTGTGCCAATACCTGCACATGTGGAGAGGGGGCGTCAGAATGCAATGTCGCTTTAGGATGCCTGTGTAAGTCGGGATGGACCGGAAGTGAGTGCAAAGCAGATATCAATGAGTGTGAAATCAACCCTCTCATCTGCGGGGCGGACAAACGCTGCGAGAACATCAACGGGTTCTACAGGTGTAATTGTTTCCCCGGATATGAGAGCATCAACAACACCTGTGTCAGTAAGTAAATCAACAGTTATTGTAGATAACGCACTGTTATGTTTCTTAATAGTATCTTATTTGTTGTCATGGAAGTCAAGTATTTATCTAGTTGTGGTCTTCAAGTGGATCAATTCCCCGATCGGACGCGAAAAGGTATGGGGTCACCTGCCCGAACTTCTGGGTTCTTCTCCGGTTTCCTCCCACAATAAGAAGCCCACACGCTAACATCCGGGCCAACAAGAGTGATTAATATAAGCTGTAAAAACTTGTCTAGTAATTGTTGTAAAATATGTTTTTAAAAGTTTGTATTTATTTATTCTGCTAACCGCTATTATAAGCTAAATACGATTTTGATAGATACAGTTATATTGGTTATATTGGTGGATAACAAGTCTCTAGTTTTTTGCAACACGAGCGATTTCTAAAGAAAAGGCAAAAGGTCAGGTCAGCGGGACAACATAAAAATACTTCTAACAATCACCGTATGATAGTTAGTCTCTATACCAACAAGAATTTTGCATCTCTTATATTAGTAACAAAGAAACATTGCACGTTTAAACTGTTACCTAGGTATTGTGTAATGTGTCGTATTCTATTTACAGATATAAATGAATGTTTGTTGGCGACACTGCCATGTACAAATAACGCTGAGTGTGAGGATAACGATGGGGGATTTACGTGTCAGTGTCCTACAGGCTACATACAGGATGGACCCTTCACGTGCGCTAGTAAGTAATGTACATGCGATATACACGCGTCAGTGTTCCACTGGTTGCATAAAGGATGGACTCTTCACGTGCGCTAGTAAATAATGTACATGTAATATACACGTGTCAATTTTCAACTGGCTACATACAGAATGGACCCTTCACGTGCGCTAGTAAGTAATGTACATGTGATATACACGTGTCAATGTTCAACTGGCTACATACAGAATAGACCCTTCACGTGCGCTAGTAAGTAATGTACATGTGATAGATACATGTGATATACACGTGTCAGTGTCCTAAAGGCTACATACAATATGGACCTTTCACGTGCGCTAGTAAGTAATGTACATGTGATATACACGTGTCAGTGTTCCACTGGCTACATACATGGTGTACCCTACACGTGCACAAATAAGTAATGTACATATGATATTCACATGTCAGTGTTTCACTGGCTACATACATGGTGTACCCTACACGTGCACAAATAAGTAATGTACATGTGATATACACGTGTCAGTGTTCCACTGGCTACATACATGGTGTACCCTACGCGTGCACAAATAAGTAATGTACATATGATATTCACATGTCAGTGTTTTACTGGCTACATACATGGTGTACCCTACACGTGCACAAATAAGTAATGTACATGTGATATACACGTGTCAGTGTTCCACTGGCTACATACAGGATGTACGATTCACGTGCACAAGTAAATGAAATATATGTCATAGAGCTGTAATTGTCCTACAGGCTATATACTAAATGAGCTCAACACTTGTGCAATTAAGAAAACCACATATAGCAAAAACGTAGCGACTGTAAGTAGTATGCATTTGGCATACACGTGTCAGTGTTATACAGGATACATGATATGGGACCAACACGCTTCCAAGTAAGTAATGCACGTGTTTGATCCATGTGCCAGTGTCCTTCAGGATCAATCAAGTATTGGCCAAACACGTGAATACAATAACACATCGATTGATCACAATAATCCATCTCCTTAGAAAAAGCATCGATGGCAAGATGAAAATATGATTGTATGTGTCAAATATGTTTGGCATGACATGTTTCAATTGATTCATTTAATAGTAAGATAAATGGCGTGAACATTCTATCATTGATATTTGCATTAGAGTCTATAAGATAAGTTGAGTTATTGAATTTATTACATTTTTATTTATAAGTTTAACAAGCAATTATTTGATACACATTTTTGCTTAGCGAATGGCAATGCTGTCACATTTGTCATAAAATTGGCTGCAATGGTCACCTGTTGTCAGTATTACATGGTTTATCAGGGTTTTGTTTTCCCAAAGTGAAATATCTGCAGATATCATTCCATGAAAAAATGTCAATGTTTACAAATAAAAATTACCAAGAGGCACTATAGTTAACCGGAACATTTTTTAGGTAGAGATTACAATTGAATGATCACTTGCTGGTTTAGTTGTGTGGGTCCTTTATTACCATTGTTATATTAAATGGGCAATTTTATATCCTACACGCTTTTATTTGTCATCCAGACGTTGACGAATGTGTAAAAGGCACACACAGCTGTAGCCAGATCTGTGTGGATGTAGACGGGAGCTATAACTGCTTCTGTGAGGATGGCTTCCAGCTAGCGTCTGATAGGAAGACATGTGTCAAAGGTAAACATCTTTATAATATTAAGTGAATACTGTTTAAGCCATTCCCCGATGATATTGATATCCTTTCTCACGAGAAACAAAATATGTCCCGTATAATCCGATTTCCTGTTTAATCTGACCAAAAGTTTTCATGAAATGTGTCATGTTTAGGAAGAATATATATCATTAATAAAAAATGCGTTAAGTAGGAATGGATATGATACCTTCTGAAATAAAACCCATATAAATTTCATTCCAGTTATGATAAATCGTCCTTTTTTCATCATATTGATAAATTGCAGGAAAGTATACATCTTAGTTATATGTTTTTAATCGTTAATTAATTCTATAAACTGCATCAAATCACAATTATCACAACTTTTCAACTACGTACTTTGCAGTGTCCGACCCGTGTGTCGTATTCACTGGACTTTCCTGTAGCTACGCCTGTCGTGTGAGCGGGGGAAACCCACAGTGTTATTGTCCAAGCGGCTACCAACTGACCGCTGATCAGCAGACATGTGAAGGTATGGGGGTTGATTTACCTGTAATACCTCATAAGGTTGAGGCAATACCTTTAGTAAGAAAAATGTCACGATTTATTATATAAAAATAAATGTTTATTTAAAGTAATAAACAGCCGGCTTCGACTTACTGATCCATAAAACCAGTACGATACACAACAGTGAAAAACATTTATTTAAATAAAATAAAGCATACGATGTTCATGGTGATCATCATGGTCAACAATCAAGGGAAGAACAACAAAAAGTGAGAAAATACAATCAAATAATAATATAATAATATACAACATTTGATATAGCGCCCTATCTAGCTAACATAAGCCAATACAATTAGGATATACAATTTTTGAGGAATTCGCAGAAAGCTGCCTTATCAGGCGCTAACTACTAGTCATGTGCCACCTGGCTAATATCTCCCTATGTGTGTATGCCTGTGTGTGTGTGGTGGAGTTGTATATTCTAGATCTGTTACTCTCATATTGTATTGCTGTAAATAATACACTATATTTGATTGATTCAATTCGAAAACAAAACCTTTCTGTGAGGTAACAAGTAATTATGTTATTTGTAAGTGTTGATAAGTTGATTTTATGCATACACATGTACTGACACAAACAAGCATACGTCACATGCATTGCAGTGGCATAGATAATCACGTTGCCAACACTTACTGATGTAAAGAAATAGAACTGTCGGATGATTGTTTCATAGTCTAACATTCACCATACCTTTCTATAGTAATTCTGTACTCGTCGCATTAACGATCAGTTTTAACAGGTAAGCGAAATTATGACGTAGGTTCGATATGCAACAGAAAATTATATACTGTAATCAGTGCAATCATAATTTAGCGCAGTATTTCAAACACAAAAGAGCAAAATAAATGCTATCACTAAATATTACAAATTCTGGAATGCACCTATCATTTGTAAGATGCTGTGAATATGTTAATAGTAGGTATTTTAGTGTAGCTGTACAGAGGGTATCCAAAGCAAGATGACTGTTATTTATTCCAAATAGAATGAATTCATTTGAGGAATGCTCTTTTCACTGCAACTTGTGCATTATTCTTGGGGATAAACTTAAAGTAAGTAAGATACGTTATACACATATAATAAAAAGTATTTTTTTCTTTTAACCGAATGCATGCTATGACTTCACATGTGATGCAAGACGTGATGTCATGATTATTGTGACATCATGATACGTCATATTATAGAACTATGGAACATGTATTAGATCATTCTTATATTTAATATACAGATGTGAATGAGTGTACCGCAGAAACGGACTTGTGTACCCAAGACTGCTCCAACAACTTCGGAGGATACACGTGCTCATGCGCGGTCGGATACCGCCTCGAAAATGATGGTCGCACATGTGCAGGTAAATTAGTTAACCTTTCTGGACTGTGTTTTGTAGAAGAAATATATTTGTTGATTTTTGATACTTTATCAAAAAGAAAGCAATCCATTTAAGTACTGTTTATTTAAAATACCTTAATGGTAAAATAAAGTGTAGAAAAAGAAATACTGGTGGCTTGTTATTGAATTCTATAGAAAGAGTCCTCTGTTATAGCTTGTGATGCTGACCATTGGGGACAAGGATGTGGCAATTTATGTAACTGTGGGTCTGTCGGCACCGATCGCTGTGATAATGTGATTGGTTGTGTGTGTAAGGACGGTTGGACAGGACCTCAGTGTACGGACGACGTCAATGAGTGTTCGATTCAAGATCTGTGTCAAGGGATCAACGAAGAATGTCTCAACACGCCAGGGACATACGAGTGCCGTTGTGCCACCGGATACGCAAATACAACGGGCACTTGTCAAGGTAGGTTACTCTAGGAAGTCCCAACAAAATTGTCGAATGACTGCAAGGCTATCACATAATTAAGTGAATACATTGATATAGTGCATTGATGTATCATAGTCGAGGTTACGGGGTTAATAAGGAAATAAATTATTTTGCCAGATGAAATCACTGATTATTACACTAGTCTATCAATTGCAATGCAATGAAAATGAGTATAGTTTGTGCCTTTTGTTGATGTGATATTCATCGTGAAACTCATTCCTAAGTTTGAATGTAAACCTTACATTGAATTCAATTTAAACGGAAATTAATATATATTCAATGTAATGTATTTGAAAATGATATTGAAAATAATTCTTTCATATTTTTTTGAAATTGTGGCAAAACTATCGCAGTATGTAAGTGCAAGATTATTGTATCTATAAAACAACCATTGAGTATTTTAGAACAGTAAATAGGTGTTTAAAATAATGAAGAATTAAAGAAAGAAATTACATAAAATACTTTTGTATTTTCCAGATATCAACGAGTGTAACACGACTAATATCTGTACCCAGGACTGTACTAATACGGTGGGAAGCTACACCTGTTCTTGCTATAGTGGGTTCGAGGGTTCAGACACATGTACAGGTATGTTAAACACCATATCTCATTAACTGTCTCAACATGTATTGACTACTTGTGTTTAATACAGCTCATGATAAACCCAATATATTCCAAAAGAGGAAAAATTTATGGCGTCCTTCTTTTGACGTGTGTTTACAGTAATTCATCTATGTAAGTTGGTAAAGGATGCTGATGTACTTAATCGCATCATGGTTAATTGATGTAGCCATGTTTTCTGATGTTTTTGGTATTGATCTAAAAATTAAAAATTCTTTATGTTTTTTTGGCTGGACATTCAAGCAGAGTTTTGGGATATACCCGAAACTGTTGCTACATTAACAATTCCATTACGTGTAAAATGGACATGAAGAATATTTGGGATTGATCCTTTAAAATGGTTGTACTGAAATGACATTGCAATCACCAGAAATCTTTTCGTGATCAATTCCGAAAATTTGTATTACCAGAAAACTTTTCGGAATCAGTCCCAAAATCTGCATTTACTTAATAATGCAGTAAATCAACTAGTCTTACCACTTTATAATAATGTGTTATATATACAGGTCTGCACATATTCACTCGGCTAATTATTTCTATCTCTAACTAAACCATCCTGTGAAAGGAAACTCTAATTACATGATACTTTCATAGATATTGAAACAGAAAAAAGCGATAAGCATCTTAAGGCATCCAAAATGACTCGCACCAAACAGTCCCATTTGCACATTCACTTTCTTTAAAGCTGAAATTGAAATCGACTGCATGTGACATTACACGGATTTAATTTTAAATGAAAACTGGATAGCAATTGATCCCCGTACCTAGTTATAGCATAATAAACTAGTCTTCTGCTACAAATTTGTGAAACGTCGATGTTAACGTAATATATGTTTGCATAAATCTCAACTCGTGATGATTTGCAGTGAGTTTCCATATTTTGGTGTGGGTATAAATATAAATGCAGGCTAATGGACTATAACAATGAACCATACAAAATCTATCGATCTTTATGATTGAGCTTATTGACATTGTTTTATAACTTTTTTATCAACCACTGTGATTTACAGACATCGATGAGTGCAAACTTCATCAGCACGGATGTGACCATTTCTGTTTCAACTCGGTCGGCAGTTACAGGTGTGATTGTCGGGACGGATACGAACTCGAACTCATCAACCGTAAAAAATGCATAGGTAGGCGTTTCTTTGTTTTAATGCATTGCATATGTAAGATGGGTTTTATCAATGTATGCTTCAACTTTTCCGGTAGTTTTATGTCTTTTAAACATTTTAAACAAAACCTAAAATCAATTCAAAAGCACATTTGTGATCAAAATTAATTATTTCATTGGAATTGGGAATAACAGTACATTTACAAGTCGTCGATGCTCCGATTCAAGTTCACACATTCTAGCTAATTGCTGTAACTGCTGTCAGGGATAAATTATTTTATCATTTGATTGTGAAGGATATCCATTATTTTTAGCTGTAAACAGTTCATAGGAAACTTCCATATTAAAGTTTACTACAATTGTATTATTTAAAAAATCTGATTAATTAAAGTCTTTTATCTATTGTTTTGTTCATGATTTAATACATAAACACCTTCGCCAAACATCACTTAAAATGAAAAAAACAGTAAACACGTATTTCATTATTTTAGTGTGACATGACTGAAAGTTTATTCTTGGTCCCTTATTACTTATAGTGTATGTTACGTTAGCTAATCTATTGATTTGATAAAGATGGTATTGTATACATTTTAAAATAAAATGTTGCCATGTGATTTTAGAGAATCTGTTATGACATGAATTTCTTTCATATTGTTTTCTGTCTTTGTTGATTTTAGTGAAAACCTCGTGTAATAATGCGACCTGTAGTCAGGCATGCGCAGTAGACAGCAATGGGAAGGAATCTTGTGTATGTGAACCAGGATATTTACTGGCAGACGACAAAGTGACATGTAACAGTAAGTAAAAAGCTAACGGGCAACTTTCAAACCTCTCTATGTGGTTTATTGAGTATATAGAGCGGATGTAAGTGTTAGTGTGTCCAGTATTCCGTCTTTGCGTATTCCAGAGTTATCTTCTCTTGTGAGCAGGTATTGATTGTTACGTCATTGGTTTGTGTGAGAAAATTACGTCGTTTTCTCAAAAATTGATGACGTTACTCTCACAAACCAATGACGTAACAATCAATCCCTGCTCACAAGAGCAGATAACTCTGCAATACGAAAAGACGGTATTGCTTTGATAGGCATACAGGCTTACTCACAAGAGTAGGAAGCAGTTTGTTGTACTGTTGGAAGTATGATATGTTTGATACTAGAAGTGTTTTTTAATGTAATGCTAAAACTATGTCCGAATGTCATGAACAACGAGACATGCAACATGGCATGCATATATATAATAGCCCGTTTAAAACGGGATATTAGCACTTCCGTAAGTGCATAGGAATCAATACATTAATGAATACTTATGGATATGTTGAGTGGTTGAAATATTTACTTCGAAATGAAAAGAATATCTAGTAAATTAGAACTTTTCATTTTCTAGACATGCGATGTAGTAGGAAAACTTTGTCAATGACAATCAAATGTATGGTAGGGAGTAATGCAATGACATTCCGTTTACCTTACCAGACATAGATGAATGCGCCGATAATCCTTGTTCTCATAATTGTACCGATTTGACACCGGGATTCCAATGTTCCTGTCCCTCTGGATATCGTCTAGGGTCCAACGGCGCCACGTGCACAGGTAGGTTTGTTCCTGTGTTACTACAGCTACATCTTACCTGTAATTTCGATTGTTTGTTTCTACAATCACCTAAAACCTGTGGTACTGCTATTGACTACATGGCAGATTCAATGAGGAGCTTCTTCGAAAATAATCAGTTCGAAACATGTCATATATATTTTCAATATACAACTGCGTGGCTTTGATACATACCGATGCATACAGTTCTAAGCCGTTTACGAAATAGCAAGTGCTTTATTTGCTGTTGAAACTATATAATAATATTGACATACTTGATTCCTGGCTTTCGTGTTGTAAATGACATATGACAATGTTTGATACCTTCGATAATCAGATTATCTTATATTTATAAACTATACTTCATATTTTATTTACTGTACATTAATATACCTTTACAACAGTATTCTTTTCATAAAATGCCTACTTTTATTTTATTTCCACCTTTGTAAGCATCTTGTCGAAATGTGAATGAAAATTGGTTTATGTAATGTTGATTTCCAGAATGTGACCTTGGGCTTTATGGAATGAATTGTAGCCAGGTTTGTGCATGCGACATCCAAAATACGGTGTCGTGTGACAAAATGAACGGAGAATGCACGTGTAAGAGTGGATGGAATGGAACTATCTGCGCGGACAATATTGACGAGTGTAGTCTCGGTCTCAGCAACTGTCCCTCTCTGACGAACTGCCAGGACACTGATGGCTCCTTTGTGTGTAATTGTATCAGAGGACACACTATATCTAACAGCGGAGTGTGTGTGGGTAAGTTATGTGTTCGTTTGTTCATTATATACGTAGTGTTTGCTGTCCATTATATAGTATCAATGCTTGTTTGATGTTTGCAGCTCGATCCTTGTAAATTGGATGTAAAAATGCAATAAAGTTGATTGATTGATTGATTGATTATAATACATATGCATAATTCATTTACATTTATTCTTAATATTGCAATCTAGAGAAAACCTTATTTAAGAGAGAAAACTTTTTTGTTATATTCAAAGAGTCCTTGCTTGTCAAGCTACCCCTTTTAAGTTTCTGTGTTTAACAAATCCTACTCTAAAAATGACATAGTTTTTTGTTATCTCTCCAGTTAAAATATTTAATGTTAATGTCAGAAATTCTGAGATAAAGTTGTGTTCTTCATATTTTAGAATGTCCAAATGGGCGATACGGTAGCCATTGTGACAGCATATGCACGTGTAACTTTAACCACACGGACACGTGTGAAAAGGTCAATGGCACGTGTCACTGTATGACCGGATGGACAGGTACTAACTGTAATACAAACATTAACGAATGTGACGTACCAACGATATGTGGACCGCACGCAAACTGCAGAGACACCGGCGGGTCTTACGAGTGTGACTGTGTCCAGGGATACGCTAAAGCCGACAATGGTTCCTGTATAGGTATGTTTCGTCCGACTTCTATATCTTATTAACAACAGTTTCAGCACTTTTTATCTTAATTTTAAAGTATTTCCATTGGTAACTGTTACATTATTTCCCTTCGGTAAAACTTATTAATCTTCCATGCAATTGTACTTATATGTTGATACGAGTTATTTGTCTCATTTACATTATTGAAGTGTTTTACGTTTAGTCTAATTTATTTTACTTACAATTTGTACCTATCACAATATTTCATTTTAAGGCGGATTAGACGATCTAAGAGTACCTGTATTTTGCCTGGTTTGTTTATATTACGGAGCATAGTATGCATAGACTTTCCTTTGTTACTTGTTAGCTCACCTGGTCCGAAAGACCAAGGTGAGCTTATGCCATACCGTGGCGTCCGTCGTCCGTCCGTCAACAATTGCTTTAAACGACTTCTTCTTCTTAACCACTGATTGGAATTTAACTAAATTTGACTGGAAGCATCCCTAGGTGGTTGTGATTCAAAATTGTAAAAACGGTTGGGCTGATTCCACGGTGCTGAGGGGTGGGGCCAGAAGGGGGCACTTCTGCTATATTTGTATAAACGACTTCTTCTGTAGAACTATGCACTGGGTATCATTCATAATTGATCAAAAGCATTCTTGGGAGGCAGGGATTCAAAATTGTACAAATGGTGGGACTGACCCCTCGGGCTAAGGAGTGGGGTCAAAAAAAGTTTATTACTTGGTTGAGATCTACACTGCATAACCATATATACAGTTGCTAAGTATAAAAGAAGAATGCACATTTGCTTCCAGGATGACCCTAGGGTCTAGCCCCACCCTTGGAGACATAGTCCCTGGGTCATAACTTTAAAACGGTTGAGATCCCCACTCCAAAATTACGTATACAAATGCTGGACATAAAGAGACAAATGAAGTCATGATATTAGAATAGACCCTGGGGTCTGACTGAACCCCGACGGACCTAGTTTCTTAGTCACAGCTTGGAAACAGTTGAGATCCCCACCCTATAACCATATTATATACAATTGCTGAGTATAAATAGAGGAATGGACATATGCTCCCAGGATGGCCTTGGGGTCTGCCCAACCCTTGGAGACTTACTCCCTGGGTCATAACTTCGAAATGGTTTAGATCCCAACCACAAGACTATATATACAATTGTTTGGCATAAAGAGACGAATGCAGTGATGATATTAGAATTGACTCCAGGGTCTGCCCCACCCTTGCAGACTTAACCCCTGGGTCATAACTTATAAACGGTTGAGATCCACCCCCCAAAACTATGAATACAAATGATGGGCAAAAAGAGACGAATGCAGTCATGATATTAGAATTGATCCTGGGGTCTGGTCACAACCCTAGGGACTTAGTTTATAAGTCACAGCTTGGAAACAGTTGCGATCCCCACCCCATAACCATACATAAAATTGCTGGGCATGAAAAATATAATACAGATATGCTACATATTCCCTTGGATCTCATTTGGAGAATATTTTGCCATAATTGCTTAGATATCCAGGTGAGCGATACAGGCCCTTTGGGCCACTTGTTTATAATCTATAATTGACGTATAATTTACGATTGTCTTATACTATTACTTCTGATAACCTAAGTACAAACTAGAATTCGCTTGAAAATGTTAAAACCTTTAAATAATCTGTCTGCAATTTGAATGTGGCTTTCTTTTAGACATTAATGAATGTCTTGTGGGTGCACACAACTGTAGCCAGTATGCTAATTGTACCAATACCGAAGCCTCTTTTACATGCGCGTGTAATCCTGGATTTGAGGGAGATGGGTATACCTGCACAGGTTTGTATTTTCACTTCGGGTTATACCCCTTTAAAAACAACTTGTTAAGTTTTTAACTATACTTCTTACCATAAAACCAACATTATTTGTTACTGATGATCATCATGTTGAATTAGGAAACATACTTGTTCTAAAGTTATGGTTCTTACTGGTGTTTTTGTATTGTGCGGTCTACTACAATTCTCCAGGACCTCCTCCAAATACCTGTTAATATATTTGACGATAATGCCTACAATGGCAACTCCATCCAAATTATTATATTAGAAAGTCTTGGAAATAAATGTTACTTTTTATAAAATACATCAAATTAGTGTAGATACCAGAACCTTTCTTTTGGCTGGAAGTTGAATTAGTATCTGATGATTGTTTTTTTTATTAAGCAACTGTTTGCGAAGTGGGCTACCACGATATAAATCGATTTGTGTTTACATCAAATAGATATTGATGAATGCGCCAATGGTACAGACATATGCCTGCCAATCGCCAACTGTACCAATACCATAGGATCGTTCTACTGTAAATGCGAAGAAGGCCTTCCAGGAGACGGAATCGTATCTTGCACAGGTAATATATCATAGCTTGTATACTGCAGGGACACTGCTGTTATTGATGTTGTTTGCATCACATTGATTACTGGTAGAGATAATATATGCGTCACAGGGTTTATGTACCTCATAATCGGAGGGTTAATGTACCACATGATTACTGCTGTAGATGTTGTAAGGGTCGTATAGCTAGTGTACCACGTGATTACTGCTGTAGATGTTGTAAGAGTCGTATGGCTAGTGTACCACGTGATTACTGCTGTAGATGGTGTAAGAGTGGTATAGCTAGTGTACCACGTGATTACTGCTGTATATGTTGTAAAAGTCGTATGGCTAGTGTACCGCGTGATTACTGATGTAGATGATGTAAGAGTCGTATGACTAATGTACCACGTGATTACTGCTGTAGATGGTGTAAGGGTCGTATAGCAAGTGTACCACGTGATTACTGACGTAGATGTTGTAAGGGTCGTATAGCTAGTGTACCCCGTGATTACTGCTGTATATGTTGTAAAAGTCGTATGGCTAGTGTACCACGTGATTACTGCTGTAGATGTTGTAAGAGTCGTATGACTAATGTACCACGTGATTACTGCTGTAGATGGTGTAAGGGTCATATAGCTATTGTACCACGTGATTACTGCTGTGTATATTGTAAAAGTCGTATGACTAGTGTACCACGTGATTACTGAAGTAGAGGGTGTAAGAGTCGTATGGCTAGTGTACCGCGTGATTACTGCTGTAGATGGTGTAAGGGTCATATAGCTATTGTACCACGTGATTACTGCTGTGTATATTGTAAAAGTCATATGACTAGTGTACCACGTGATTACTGAAGTAGATGGTGTAAGAGTCGTATGGCCAGTGTACCACGTGATTACTGATGTAGATGGGGTAAGAGTCGTATGGCTAGTGTACCACGTGATTACTGCTGTAGATGGTATAAGAGTCGTATAGCTAGTGTACCACGTGATTACTGTTGTAGATGGTGTAAGAGTCGTATGACTAGTGCACCACGTGATACTGCGGTAATTGTTGTACGTGTCGTAGGGATAATTGACCATGTGATCATTGCTGTAGATGTTATTTGCGTTAAAGTGCTAACCCATGACGTTGTTATAAACATCACAGTTTCATATTTAATCTTGAAATGTATATCAGTGATATGGTTACATCTACAACAACCATTTACAGACAAATATAAAGCAATATGGTAATGGATTAACGTTATTTTTTATCAGTTAGAATGTAAAAGCTTTCCTGAGTTTGGGCACCAGTTATTGACGTTTTCGAAGCTACCGTTTTTGTTGACCCACTTGGCCATAGGACAAGACCTGGTGGGCCCGTGCTATGGCGCTTCTCTTCTGCCCATCGACTATTCTTTAAAAAGACAGTTTTACCGAACGGCTTACAGCATTTAAATTAAATTTGGAGTGAAGCATTCTAGGGCACAGTGAATTCAGTTTTATGTAGATGAAAGTGTGTCTGGCATCCCTCTTTTGGAGAGTTCGATAGTAATTAATGGGAAGTAGGGGGGATACTCTTTAAAGGACTACTGTTGAAGATTGGTTGACAGATTATAGAAAACGTTTATACAACCTCGTACCTGTGAAGTAAACTTTTAAGGGTCCTGTGAACAGAAAGAAAGGTCTATAAATCTTGCATTCGGAAGTAAGAATTTCATTTGATTGTGTGTCATCTTTTTGCAGGATTCACTGGGCGGATGTTCCGTTTGATTGCATCTCTTGTGTTCAGTGTCACGGACCCGCAAGCTTTGCAGAACACATCTAGCCCATACCACCAGGAGCTCGTCTCAAACCTAACTGAAGGGGTAAGCTAACCTTGATATGGATTAATGTAAGGAAATCTACAACTATTATCTATAAATCATTAATACTGTCCAAAATGCATTGTTCATGCACTGAACAATTTGTTCGAATTATTGAGATTTTCGATGTTTTAAAGCAATCAATACGCTACGATATAACAATCATCAAGAGTTTCTCTTTACTATTATAAAGTCAAGCCTTAATATACATTTTATGAATCAACGCCGTCATGTTTTCATTCCAGTATGGTTACGTCAAATACTAATTAAAAATAGATTACCTAGTCAAAAGGTATCAATAGGCTTTTGTACATCGACTACCTAGCTGATGTTTTAAATAGTTGCTTCTTTGCTCCGTATTTCTAGTTATTATCGTTACACTATCATTTTGTATGAACTTACCATTATATATACTACTGTTATCTATTTCAGTTCACCGATCTTTATAACAGAACCATTGAATACTTTAATGGTGTAAGAATCACCGGATTAAGGTAAATACTAACAATATGTGTACCATTTACAATGAACTGACTGTCTGATCCCATAATATGTTTCCAAAACGAAAATATCGAAAACGATCTGTGTTTTTTTTTTATAACACATGTTGTGTATACTATTCTTTCCGTTGCGTCGACTGAAAGTTTAAACAAGTACTGAAATGGACTATTTACGGTAACCGTAACGTAAGGTTGTAACAGAGACAATAATCAGTATGTTATATTTCATATGTATGTTTACAGTTCCTCTGAATATAAAAAAAAACCTAAAAGCTAAATAAATGGACAAAAAACGGCCACATGTTTGAGGAAAAGGGTACAAACACTGTGATATTACCATAGTGACTATTGTAAAATATTTGTTATTATGGGTGTTTTTTTTCAAAGTATTCAATAAAATTCACATATCCCGATGCATTTGACCGAACTAGGTTCTTCGAAATTTAAATGTTTGAAAAATAAAATAAAATGATATACCCAGAAAACTGTAGGGATCTCTGGTCCTTTATGTGCAATTGCTACACTTTACCAATGATGCCATGGAGATAGTATACCCAGATTACATCAAAACAAGTATGCATTTTATGTTTTTAACTGGCAGATCTGCGCAACTGGATATCGTATTTGTCAAAACTTCCTTTAAACGACTGGGTGNAAACCCCCCCCCCCCCCCCCCTGCAATCGCAGGTGTGCTATTCGATTACCATTGTAATCCCCAGGTAGTGGCGACAACACTTGATCAAAGTCATCGAAGGTCAAGTGGATTCCTCCGGATTTGCATTAATTTGAAAAGGCCTACAAATAGACAATTACTATCATCCATGTGTCTTCCTAAGACCTGCCGTCACCTAATTGGATCTATAGCACGCTCAACAAAAAAAAACAGCCTTTACAATAATAACCCCGTTATTCTTAAATTAAAATTGTAGTTATTCAAATTGTGGCATGAATAGTACAAACGTGAAACGAAAACAAGCACTGTGTACCTATATAAATCATTCTCATCTTTCTAAATAAAATAGTGGCTTTTTAAATGAATACTATTTGATAATACTACAGGTATGTGTTAACCAATGATAAGAAATTGTAAGGGGCATTTAACAAAAATTTACATTGATATTCCATGAAATATTAAGTTATTATATCATTATGAAATTCTTTTGGGCTGTAAATTCAAATCAAACAGCATTTGTGATTAAGGAAATCAGGTATACCATTCTGATATTAATATAAATAATCTCTGTACGAGTGTGTTAAAAACCCGTCTTGTCATAATTATTTATTTATATTTTTGTTTCAGCTTCAATCAGTATGTGACATTCAATATTATTTCCCATTTGTCCCATTGCTTATTCTACTTAGAAAGATAGTTCGCATCTTTTCCCGTAGATATACACTTTGTAGAGTATTTTTTTGTAAATTGCCAAAGTTTCAGAGCTGATGTTTGCATAATAGTTTGCACACATCTCGCCTTGTTTTATGAGCAAGCACAGGCAAAACTTAGGATCGCTAATTTATTAGCATTATTAACACATCATATAAGCCACTAATGTTTTTGTTACCAGTCTCCTGCTTTCTTTATTTCAGCTTTAATCTGTATCTGACATTTACTATAATGTCCTTTTGCTCATTGCTTATTCCATTTAGAAAGATAGCTCACAATATTTCCTTAAGCAATGTACATTTTGAGTGCAGTGGTGTTTTTTTTATTGAAATTCCCTAATTATGTTCTTTAGAGCTGAACCTCATATATGGCTTTGCATGCATCTCGCCTTACAAGCATATATGGATTTAAAATTAGGATTACTTATTTATCAACATTGATTTTCTGTCTTAGAAAGGACTTATTATTTCCTAAAAGTGAAAATAGTCAATAACAAATTAACAGAAATTCCAAAGTTAAGAACATTTTTACCTATATAGATCACATTTCCATAATTCCCCAGATGTATGATTTTATTTTAAGTGTTACATTGAAAATCAGATCAGACTATCAACAAGGCTCATTTGAAATAGGATATCGAATCAGCATTTAGAATATGTAGAATGATTCTAAATTATCAATGGATTGATATAGTTTGTCTCCATAATTGTTTGCAGAATGCAAATATCTTATTCCACCTCCACTGCTGTATCTACCAGTACCCAATACTCCTGGCGTTCTGAAAGGGCTGGTAGAATTTCTCGAAATACTGCGGATTCACATGCAGGGACCATAAGTGTATCAATAAAATTGGAGAGATACAACAAAAGCGAGATTTTGAATAACGTTATCACTGCTTTTATTTAGTTTGTTTTTCTTTCGTTTTGTTTGTTTTGCTTTCGATTAGTCAGCATTTGACTATTTTTGCTACAGTACATTACATTTAATTCCTTCAACATGAAGTTTATAAGATGCGTTTGTTTGTAAGAATATTTGCATTTTTCTAAGTAAAGTATGATTTCTAAAATAATTCATTACTACTTTTTCAACATGAATTGTCTTTAGTCTTTTTTCTATACAATTGTACACATATTATAACCTCAAGTTTCTTATATTGTTATTGTATTTAAATCAAATTAGTATTTTGAGGAAACTTCCTTTGTACTGCCCAAATTTTCAACATTTTTTAACTTATTTCATTACATACTTAAATTAATCGATAACACTTCCTTTCAAAAGTGTATAATTTGACTCCCTCTTCAGGGTAATTCTTAATAGTATCCTTTTATTATTCGTTTTTTTCCAGATTTGGCATTGGATTATTTATTCTTCGTAAAAGTGCCAGAGTCGTGTTCTTTATTCAAATCAATGATTTGAGTTTTATCAATATCATAGTTTTATGCAGGTCTAGATGCAATCTTATGTTGAAGGCTCTAAACTTGCTTTTCTTCATTACACTATTTAAGAGAATTTGTCATGATATATTTTTTGGTGTTTTTGTTATTTTAAAGACTTAAGTGTTTGACATTCGTACAAGTTGAACTCATATCTGAATATATCTCACTGTATGTGTTTGGGTTTTAAGATATAAACATATGTTTATGTATTACCTGTGTTAAAGAAAGGATTTAGTTTAAGTCTGGTGTCCTATCCCTTTTTGTTTAATTCGAACATTTGAATTTGTGTTACAGAAACGGCTCACTTATAGTGGAACACGAGCTTTATGTAGAAAATAACACGGATGCTGTCAAGCTTCTGATCAAGGCAATTGAAAACATCATTTATGAACGCACACCTCTGAATGCGGGAGGTCAGGACGTCCCCGTTATCTTGTACGGCATCAAGGGCTTAAACGGAGAATTCCGTAAGTAATGACTAATAACTGCCCTTAACCCACAAACGACTTTTGATAGCTTGAACGAGCCCTAAGGGTGAAAAAGTAAAACAGAAATTCCAGATATTACACAAAAATGCTCATGGCTTCAGATATGGTTTCCCGAATAATATCTAGCATCCCGGAATTTGTTACTTTCCAAAAATAAAATATTACTAGGGAAGTTTATTTACTCAAACATTATACAGTAGTATGTGGATTTAGAGCGTTTAGCTTATCTATTCTTCATTATATATATTTACAAGTTCTCCACAAAACCGCAGACATTACCTGATGTCTATTCTGTCGTACAGATATATTCAACTACAGACTACAAAGAATTTAAATAATCAGGAATAGTTAACTATAACCAATAAAAAAGAAAATTGATAATAAATGTATCGTGAAAAGATTTAAACAAAAATGAAATAAAGGTTTATATCCTTTTTACAAATCATGGATTGTCAAAGCAATAAACTAATCATATATAAATGTGATGCTTGATAAAGAAAAAAACATTGTTTTTTGTGGTTTGTCCATTCATATTAACTATTTAATGATTCTTTAATATAAATAAGGCAATATTCGAAAAAATCACACCCGAATATGTTAGAACGTGTTACTAGTTTTTTTCTTATAGACGAAACTTAGCGGTAAAACTGTTATAGAATAATCTAATATCAACACATTTGAAACATAACACTACATCTACAATTGATTAAAAACAATAATCCGGTGATCACGTTTACAGGCAATTTCACGAGGGATACCTTCAGTGCCTGTGAAATACTTGAGGCTTTCCAGCCGTGTGGGAACGGAACGGTGTGTGCCTTCATCGATGGACTCTACTCCTGCCAGTAAGTGTTCACAAGACATCATAATGGCTTGTTAAGTAAATATCTCTAAAGTGGTTCTGATTCCGATATGACACAGAATAATCAGACATTCGTTGTTGTTCATTACTGTGCCATAAACATTCCCAGTGGGTTGTATTAGTGTTTATTTTTGTGGTATCGACGGGTTACACATCTTGTGACGAAATATATTTTTCACGCCTCACATTTGAAACTAAAATATTTTCAAATTCAAATGAATTAAAGATAGTTTTGTCATATTTCCAAGAATAGTTTTAAATATAAGCGATTATATTACTAATGTCTAAGTCGCCATCGTAATATCATATCTATTAAATTTAATAGGACGTCAAAATGCTAATACATAAAGTTTGTATCCTTCTATTGGAATCTTAATATAAACTATCACATGACGTACAACCTTAAAAATGATATTCCGTCTTTTCGTATTGAGTTATCTGCTCTTGTGAGCAGGTATTGATTGTTACGTCATTTGTTTGTGAGAGTAACGTCATCAATTTTTGAGAAAACGACGTAATTTTCTCACACAACCCAATGACGTAACAATCAATACCTGCTCATATGAGAAGATAACTCTGCAATACGCAAAGACGGAATAGATGTAATCACTTCATAACGCAGACATTATCTGTTCACCGATAAATATTGATAGATAGAACGCGTAAGATGCATGCTTATGATTAAATAATTGCATATAACATATTTTGTTTTGCTCTTTGTAGAACACCACAGCCAATAGGTAAGTAATAGACCATTAGCACGGAATCAATTGATATGAAGCACGAATTTCTCGCCTTATGACCTACAATCTTCTAACAAACGTTTAAAATTATAGCGTTAACATCCAGAAACAAATCAGGCTGTCTAGATAGTCAGAAGTTTGTTTGACAAATAGCAATGTACTGAACAGAACCCGTTCTTAATCCTTCCCATCGTAGGCATCTGTTGGTTAATATTGACTAAGATGTGCTTTAGTCAAACGGTCAGAGACAAGTTATGTTAATAAACCACTTTCATGTTCCTCCTTGTCTTGACTTCGTTGTGACTTGTATGAAAGACACCAATACCACCTGCGTTAAGAAACCACCTCTTGGACTTTTTTCTTCTCTTTGCTTTTTTTTCTTGCGGTCAAACAAAAGCTGACATCCATAATGGGTTTTTCGTGGTTTCCAGATAACTTCGGTATCATCATGGGCCTTGGTGTAGGTGTGACCTTGTTGGTACTCTGCACGTGCTGTTGCTGCTTGTGGCTCGTGTTTATGTGGCGTAGGAAAAGGAGGAGGCACCGACAGCTCGCGGAACTAACTAGGGATATGTCAAGGAGAGGCAGGTAGGGACAAAATTACGAGCTATTTCAGAAGTATACATTAACTGATTCTCACTGTATCTTTGGTTGGTCATCTATCAATAAAACATAGACAGCAATAGTATGCTATATCTTTCAGTTCTGCCGTTATTGTTGACTGGCTCTAATTTTTGAACTGCTTGGACATTTTTAACAAAAGTTTTATAAATGTTTATATTTATATTATTTCTAGTGCCAAATGACAATATCGATCATTTCAAACACAAATTTGACAATGATTTTGAAAATGCTTGAGCTGGTAATTTCTGTTGCTACATAAATTAAAAAAGAAAAAATGCAAACTAAAGGAGAATGCATTGTGAATTATAGTTTACTACAAACCCAATTAGATACCCATATTTAACAATGTTTTTCTTCTCCAGTGACTCAGATGAAGTGAGTTCCAAATTCTCCCGGCATTCTATCAAGCCAATGTTTGACTTTGCTCCTCATCGCGACCCATTTTACCTGGGACACGTGGAGGAAGACGCCCCAGGCTGGAGCACCAACAGTTCCTCGGGTCAAAGGGACGACGACTTTGATTCAGGTAAATTGACCACATCAAGGTTGGGTAAGCAATAAGGGACAATCAAGCATTCTGGGGGCATTTCAAGAGGAAGACCCATCCAGGGACAGTTGATTTATTTACAATGTCAGTTAACACAATGGAGACCTACTTAACTTACACTGCCATGGTGGCACTGAAGACATAACTAAAATGTCGGTTGATGTAGTACCAAAGGCACGATTTACCTTTATATTGGTATTTGAACGTGTATCATAGATAAGGTTAACACGTATACAATATTTTTTCAGTGGACGAAGCGGAGCCTACTCGGAATGACGCCCCGACCCGCCCCTACTCTAACTTCTCTTGGGATTTCATTTGGCCTTTTTCGCCGACGGAAGAGGTCAGTATACTATAAAAAGCAATATCCGTTTGATATCATTTTCATAGGGTTTCTTTTTTCTTATTTCTGTTATGTTTTTTTATTTTGATGGAAATTGAAAAACGCGTGTTCACCCAGTTTCTAGATACAATACCAGCGTTTGTGGCTATGTTACCCTGTCTAACAACAAAATGACATTTGGTGCTCATAAGTCAAGCAACATTGGACCTGAGACGCCAGGGTTCGGTAAAAATGATACAGGGATTTGAACAATGCCGGAACAGTTTGGACGTCATTGCTGATTATAATTATATGCTTTTCTTTACCTTTCAGTTCCGTATTCCAAGACCAACACAATTACGAAATCCAAATCCTATTTACGAGGTAAGCAAATACATGTTACTAATACATTTGTACTCCACGTCACCTGATGCGTATAAGGTATTGTTCAAAATTATAAAAAAAAACTGTTTATTTTATGCAGATATTCTCATTAGGATTTGTCACAGCTACATATAACTCAATGGTAAATTTATCCTAAAAGGTAAATACAATGTGGCTACAACTTGTGGTTAACCTTGTTTAAGTGCTAACTTAAATTGGAAGTAGGTGATTCGTTGTGTCGTAATATCTTGTTATTCAGTGTTCATTTGCTATAGTATAACTAAATGTAATTCATTTCATTTCTATTTCCAGGACAACAATCAATAATATGGAAGTTGACTTTAACTAGCAAGAGATGATTCAAAGTGCTGTAGCCAGACTGTTTTTTATCGATAAGACCTGATATCACACATACAAAATACAGCCACTGCTGATGTATGCATCATTATCAAAATGTTTAGATGTTACGAAATTATGTTAATCATAAATTTTATATACAAATTAAGAAGTTAGAAATTCAATTGAACTTTGTAATTTGTATTTTGCAATACAATGCATACAAAATGTTCTTGTCAAACGATTATGCGGATTGTTTACTCAATCAATATCCTGGTGATAATGGTTTCTTTAAGATATACCCCATTTGGTTATAGCCATTCGTTAATCCAGCAACCTCTGCTTAAACTCAAAGCCAGCTTAAACAAAAAGAAAATTGAACTTTCTTTTTATTGGTGAATCGTGGACAAATTTCGAAAAACAAACCACTAGTATTTAGAGATTGTATGATTAACGAAGCGGTATATCATATCATATTTATTTATATAATTAAGATCTCTGTAATATAGATATGTAAATATAATTAATTTTAATTAATGATGGGTTGTTTTTAACAGGTGAATGATATATAGCTAATTGCTCATAGTCACATTACATTCCATATTTATTTAAAATACCAGCTGATTAGAGCGTACAGGAAAAATCTAAAGCCGAACCTTATTATTACAAACGCGGATATATCAGACACCGCATCTTTCTCAATATCATTTCAAACTTGGATATCTCGAATATCTCATTAAATTTGAGGTAATTACAAATGTGAATATCCAGAATACCGCATTTAGTTCGGATTGTGCGGTTGAGTTAATAACATCGTTTGTATTTAGGCAAAACGAGGCCAAGTAATCCAAAGTCTGAACATTATTAATATGAGGATCATTTATCCAATATATTAACCTATTTAATCAAAATAATATAATTCAAAGCTTAACAACGTGTCAAGAAGTTTTAATTGAACATCGAAAGAATAATAAGTAACTTGAAACTGTTTGTAAATTTTCAGATATAGCTCAAAAAATATTTTTTATATTTTATATTTAAGTGCGTTACAGACTTATTAAGATAATAGGACTTTGCACAGCTGGGTCCTGATTATATAATACAGGTATCTAAGATTATTTTATAAAGTATGACAATAAACACAGTGCCAATAGTATCATAATCAATAAGCTGATACAATGAAGTCTTGTGGTTGTTTCTGATAGTTTTCCCCAGTCATGTCCATGCCTGCTTTGACATGCGTAAAATACCACCCACTTGCCCATATTGAAACGTCAAACTCTACTATGATTAATATGTTTAATAAACATGATTGTAAAAACATGAGATAGGTTTCTTCTTCATTTAGGCTTTTAGTCAAATATAGATATTCTGGTATGAATAAGTATATAATATAATTAAACAGAGTGTTTACAAATTGCTCAATTCATTTCCCAATTATAACCATGTTAACGCTTCATTTCGTGGCCACGTTAATGAATACCTGTAAGATTTGTCTCACAAATACTCAGGATGAATAGCAGTTGATACAATTCGGTTTCATTGTACATAACATACGCTCAAAATTGCCATAATCATTGGTTCCAAATTACAAATGGGTCCCCTCTTTTGTTTGTTATAAAATCGATATGAAGAGAAAACAAAACTATTTTATTTTTCTAATAGTTCATCAAACTACATTAGATCCTTATACAGCTATAATTGCTGTTTGTCTGTAATTGGTTACTAGAGTTTTATTAACAGATTATTCTAAAGGAACTTGAACAGGTTGTTCCAAATAACATGATTTTATAAAAGCGATTTGTTTTTTGAATTAAGCAAGTCTTTAACGTTTGATAACAGATTAAAAAATATATATATACAAAAAAAAACTACCATCAATTGTCCTTTTGGTCTAAATTCATGACGTCATTTTTATGACATACAATTATGAAATTATGTATGTTACAAACGTTAACGTAGTGTTAGTATAAATTATATAGTTGCCTAGTATGAATAATAACAATTACAATGATACATCAAACCATATACTGTCCACGAAAATGATGTCGGACAATATATGGTTTTATTATAATGACAATGTGCCAAGTAAATATCCTGTTAGCTTCTTATTATAAGCAACTTACTAGTACATCATTCTAGCATGATTGTAAAGCTTTTATTTTCCTGTTTAATCAGTTATCATTCAGCATTTTAAATTTCGTTCGTTTGCTGGGCAAATGAATTCAAATTCAATCATCAATAATCCCCATAAGTGTTTAATTATTATTATATGATGTTGTTTTATGTTATATGTTCAATAAATTGCTGGGTTATGCAAGATGTTATCGTGGTTCTGTTTTGAGGTTTTAATATTTGGATAAAAATCTGTTATATTTTATGTAGATTTAGGAATGGAAATATTATTATATTAACATGTTTATATTTTTTTCAATAAAAGATCTATATCTCGTTGTATGTGTTGTTTCGTAGTTATTAAACGTCTGTTTACAGATCTGATACTAATATGCACACACAACAATTATAACATGTTAATGACGGCAACAAATTATCAATTTCATTTTTTTTAAATGCAAATATACCATAACAACACCCTTGCACATCATTCCGTTGCATGGTGCAGAATTTAAAAAAGAAAGCATTTGGTATGAAACAGAATTTAAAACACAAAGAGAAGTACAAACAGAAAAAGGTATAAGCGCACGGTCAATAATGTCATCGTCAGCAAAACAACCGCTTTCATCCAATTATTTCGGAGCCATAAGATGACCTACAATAAAAACAAAGAATTAATGTATACATTCCATATGTATAATTTGGCAGCATCAGTAAATCGACGAAGTTTCCAGACGGTTAGAACCATTTCTGACTGACAATGCAAACAGATGCTGAAAGTATCGAAAGGATATTGCTGATGTTTCTTCAATTTATCATGCATAAACCGAATCTTTTTAATCAATCATTTATCTGTTAAACAATAGTTAAATTACCGTGTCAAAATACTAGCATGCAATGGTACTGTAAAGGGCTCAAATTTGTCAGGATCAAAACCTTTTAGTATTGAATTGTACGCAACACCGTTTATAGTCAGTAGTTTTAGCTTGCCATCTATCCTATCCGCAGGAGAATAGGTTGATCAAGTGCGAAAAAAAAAATCATAACAAGAATAATAATAATATATTGACCACTCTGCTTTTTTTATTTCAATTTTATCTAACTTTTTATATATTTATTTTATTACGGTTGTGGTGTAAAGTATAATACAGCAGAAGTCACATACAAAACATTGCCTCAATATAGAAACCATAAATAATATGTAAAAATTAAAAAATTAAGTAAAGTAAGAAATAAGAATAGGAATAGTGGTTGATACACTTTGTATACTTATAAAAGAATATTTAACAGGAAATGACTTACTGTGCTTTGCAAATAAAATGGTCTTGACTATGGCAGTTCCGATCGTTCCATTGGAAACCATGTGCCTTGTACAAGCAAAGGCAGTTCTCCATGCCGCCACTATTGTTTGGCTCCCCAACTTTCCAGTCAGTGAATGTAAAGGGATCGCCAGTAGGCGTCCATTCCCAGTGTCCTTCTACAGGTGCGTCCGTTCCGGACGTGAAATAGCAGATGTTCAAATCAGAATCGAAACGTGGAAATTGACTTTTTTATTGATATCATCAGTTGTATTCGTGAATTGATTTGGTACAACATGCAGTTTGTAACATGGGCTGGACTGTCAAAACATTGTATTTATGAGTTGGATAATCTTATAATTCCGTCACTTACCGGTGGTATGGCGCTTGCGCAGCTCCGCCTTCAGGAAATCGTTTTCGTTGACATCTGTTATGGACACCAACTGACTGTCGTATATTTCACAGTATGACTGCAGTAATAACGTTGTAAAAGAAAAACATTTGGTATCCCGAATAAAATCCAAGTATAGCGTATTAATGTTATTGATTGCATGCATTGACGATAACACGTGACAATTCTAATTGATATTGATATTATGATATTATACTGACAGTGTGAGAACAAAAACAAAAACCTAAAACATGCTTTATCGGACTATATTCTTCAATTGTTTGCACGTGTACCCAACTAAGTGTTTTTACAATAAACAGTATATAATACGTAGTAAGACATATCTTTATTTGAAAATATGCTCTTTCTACATATCTAATGCCAATCATGACCAATATTCCATTTTGTTTGACCATTGTTTGAAATATTGTTTTCCTATCGTTAAATTCATCATTATGTTATTTGATTCACTTACAAATGCCTCTACCCATGTTTCCGTATCTCTGGATAGGAAGTAGCATGAATTATTATGGTAAATCCATCCGTGATGGCACTGAGGCGGAGCTCCCAGCATCCCTACTAAGATATATATATAACTAGAGCTGATAACGTAATCTTTTTATAAATAACCCATTCTTTACGACAGTAAATCCCGAAACTCATTACCTCTGTAAACGAAACTTTTGGCAAAGCTAGCATTGAACTGAATAGGGCGAGCAAATGAGTTTTAACCGGTCTTAATTTTGTGTATCTGCAATATGAAGCATACCTTTAACCAGAAACCAGACAAAGAAGAAAAACTGTTCAAAAGATACCGAAGATTTTCGAACTTTTTACCCAGAAAACGATAAGCAAAATACATAGTTTAATCATTGTAAGATGGACGCAATACCTACATAGTTTAATCATTGTAAGATGAACGCAATACCTACCCATGTAATTTAACTTCAAAAAGCAGATAATAGATAGAAGATAACGTTTTTCCCATAGTGTTTCAAATTTCTTTGTTTTCTGGAAAACACTACATGTAGCCCTACTACTAAGTCATTGCCGATGGTTAAGTGAATCGTCTTCATCCTCCAGTATATATGATCCACAAAAACGTGTCACCAGTAACACTGATAAAAATGAAAACACAGCTGTGACAGGTAACAAAGTAAAGATATACATGGCAATGAAAAAAATCGTTAATTAATTATCAAACTCATTGTTTTATACCTGTTTATGGCATAAAGTTCTGATGTACATCAGACAGCTTAGAAGAAAGTCACCTCATGAACATCAGGAACTAAAACAACGACACGTAAAATATCTTGCCAACCGTTGCATTCATGTCCCCAAAGAATAATAGCTCTTTTGCAAAACCTTGAAAAAGACGCTTTCCACCGTACTATATAAAAATATCGACGATCGGGTGACAAGCGGCTAACGGTTATCTTCTTCTGTGTTTACATCAATATCCAATCAAAGCTAATGAACGTTCGATTACAGGCATTCAGCTTAGGTTGTAAAAATAACCAACTCCATTATTTCAGGTGATGCATACCTTGAATGAAAATGGTTATCACGATACCACTTAAAAAATACATCCTCAAAAAACCTTCGACTTCGTTCGGAAGGTCAATGTACACGTCTGGTGTATTTACCATATGCACAATCAGTGGCACAACTCTCGCACATACACACCTATAGATATGACAGCGTGACTTGATAAGGATTGAGTACTTAGAGACATGTGTAACAACGACTTAACCAAATTGTAATCGAGGAAAGAAAAATTCAGAAAATGTATCTCGAATCAAGAGTTTCAATCGAAGGAGTAAGTCGTCGGTAAATATACGGTGTAAACGTCATTTCATGGAATATGATATTACATTTTCCATGGTAATATAGAAGCCGCATTATAAATACATCATTCACACGTGGTCATACCTTAAAATGACAAGGAGTCTTCATATCTAAATGAGATAAAATATTCGTTAACACAGAAAACAGTAGATATATGTAACAACAGCCTTCCATCTAATGTTTATTCAATAAACATTGAAAGGATTCGGGTATACACTTGACAAATATTGGAAAAATCTACCTCGAATATATTTCAGGAGAAAAATATATGTTCGTAACTGTTTATCTCTGTTATATGTTGCGTTATGTAAATGTTCATGTTTCTGTCTAGAAAAACCGGCAACTCGCCCTGAAACTTTAACAAATTTCTTTGTCTGCACCGTCGTTATTACTTCTTTGTCCATATCTATTTAAGTAATACGCATCCTACCAACATTTGTTTGTTCGGATCCAGTGGCCATATTGGATCATACTGTCGTAACTACATATATTATAGTTTATTTTTCTTTGTCGACTTGTCAATTGTTTCCTACTAGGCTGAATTTATCGTTTCTCATTGCAGATAACAGAGACTTTTCCAAATACATCGATCATGTGTTTTCTTTAAATAGCAAGAAATTAATTGACCAGCATAGTGTAATATGTGCCCTCCTGAATTGAAATCAAGGACACTATAGACTCTTCTACATCACCCATATACCTCGATCTTTACTTATTCGTTTAACATTTATATATCATACTATTTGAAGGATTCGTTTTATTAACAAAGACATGTTTGAGGAAAACATTGAATGTGCATCTCGTCTTGGCAAAACGTTTTAAATAACAAAACTAAGACACATGCATAAGACTGCACCCGTAAAATTTGGTGAGAGATAAGACAATGCATAACACTGTACCATACAATCCAAATTGGTCTTTACTGTTTAACAGAGAGAGAGAGAGAGAGAGAGAGAGAGAGAGAGAGAGAGAGANAGAGAGAGAGAGAGGGGGGGGGGTAACTTAGTTGATGAAAATGAAAGCTTCTTTTTATTTTATTTTTCTAGTTTTAGCAAGATCTTGTTGATAACCATGATAATATTAAATATACAACAGTAGTTCTAGGTGACTAAATATATTGGAATATACCATACAAATTTTTATGTGAAACTGCCTTTGTAGTCGCAAATGATGCATTGGAAAGATTTTATACATGTGCAGCTGCATTCGAATTTGAGCTAAATCAGACATGGTGAGTGACCGTTAGCATCTATTTGGCGTACACCCATAAAATTATAAATCAATCAAAGGCAAGGGCAGTCATGTTTGTCGACCGGTCGAAAAATACATCGATTACCATTTAGCAAAAGAAAAGAAACCAGTGGGATATATGTGTCTGTAATTCCATATTTGTCCAAGTATCTACCCTCATAAGTTTTATTATCTTATTGTATTTATCCCATACAATAGGCTGAATGATTTCTTAGTTTTAAAATCGGTCACAGATAATTTAACATTGTTTCAAAAGATGTTGACATGTCCATGAGCCTTGAAATTGAATATATCCTGATGTTTAAATTAACAACACAACTTCAATATGGATCGATCAAAACATTGTATTGGCCATTAATTACTGCAAATCTCGGCGACTAATTGCAGCAACATCGTGATCACAATCCTCGTTCTCATTGTCCAGTTTCACAGCCCTGTCACCACATCCGTCTTCCGCCGGAACTATTTTACAATCAGCTGGCACGTGAACGACATTAAAACCATTGCTGTTAAGAAAACATATATTGAGCTTTGAAAATACTATGACATAAAACTATTTGAGTGACCGGAATAACATTGAAAATTACTAATGAAACTTGTTATTTAGTTACATGTACCTTTCGAATAATAAAATCAGGGGTGGGTGTTACGGGAACTTATTGGTAAACCCATTTGTGAAAAGGCACAACATCTGTTACTTACATTCTATACATAGGATCTATACTATTTCCCTCCAACATATACATTATAAATGTATACATGATACGTATGTTGCCGAAAAAGTGATAATCAATTTATAAATATTAGTATTATATCAATCAATATGTATTTAGAATGAGCATCAAATTGAAATATGCAATTGGAAAATAAACCGCCAAAATAGTCCTAAACAATATCATTTTTTTGGGGGGAAAACTAGATACTTGTCGGTCCAATGTTTAGTGATACAAAATAGTGTATATCATACTATAAATTCTGTCTTGTCTATGTGTCTGTTTTAAGACGGTGTAATGGGCGAACGATGTCGATTTGACCATTGTGTTGGACATTTAATCACTTACACGCAGCAACTCAAAGCACCTCCCTCGTTGCAGTAGCATGTTTCACAGTTTGGTGGCATGCGACATAAAGCTGATGAATGTTCCATTCCAGTTACATCCAAGAGGTGGTGTTGCACCTGGCGCTACTGAGTAAACATTAGAAATATATATTTACATACAAATAATAACAGAATAAACAGACCTTGTTTAAGAATAAGAGAATTAAAAAAAAAAAAAAATCAGTAAATAGGCACAATTTCTTAACTTTTTACCTCTTCATCACGTATAATTATTGATTTTATCAATTTCTGTTGAAAATCATTCATGATTTCTACGGATGTCATAATGATGATGTTTTATTCTTGTGTTATGTAACCACGAATTTCATCTCATCAAATAAAGTCTCCTGAAGAACTCCAGAGAGGCCCAGAGACTATGGCATTGTTTTTGCTATATATACCTGTATATACGAAATACAACACCTGACTTTTATAAAACATTAGCGTTGAGAAGCTAATTAGTACATCATTATAAAAGTGTCATTTCTTTTGATTTCTTAATTTATAGTACCTGTGATATTTGCTTATTTTTTAATGTTGAACTAATCTAAAGTTTAAGATGTCAGTTATATAAAAACACAGTATGGGACATTTGGACCCATTCAGCACGGTGAAGATAATAAGTGCAGAAGCCGTAGGGTGCATATTGTAACTATAATTGTTCAGTCATACGTTGTCCTATGTCGTCTGCTAGCTTTATGTTTGTTGTCCAGGATTATATAACAGTATACCACTTAAATCGCAGAACACTCGATAGAGCTGATAGTTATATTCAGAGTAGTTCTCTATTACTGTTCAAAACCTCTGAAATGACAAAGCATTTGTAAATACACACGAGGAACTGTTTTAACTATTACTTGCTTCAGTGATCAGGTGATATGTCTGTCACTAACTAGGTATAAAATATATGTGTGCAATACGTCCCAGGTCAGGCTTCATGTTACATTTGGTGTTTTTTTAAACTGACTGGATATATACTAGCGGAAAAAAGAAACTGTGCATGCGGAGAACTGTTATAGAACATGTATTATCAACTGTATATACATGAAAATTCACACACATGACCGAGTATGACACATACACACTATCCGTGTGTCATTGACAGTTTTTCCCGTGCATTTTGCCCTTTATAGGCGTCGACCAGTTTCCACGTTTTTCCCGTCCAGCCATCCAATTCGACAATGCAACTTTATTTTTCAACTGTTGAGTCACTCTGTTGAGACCAGTGAACAGTAAAAACAGCATTATAACGTTTTAATTTGTGATTAATGCTATGCCGAGGCTCAATGAAAATGACCGCCTCCGGATTATTGGTATGCATCAAGCTGGTATGGGCAAAGCCGTTGTCTCTACACGTTTTCATGTCCATCGAAACACAATCCGGGATTTGTGGAGACGACATCAACAGTTTGGCCAGGTCGGCAATCGACCCCGTGCGGGACGTCCACGTGTGACGTCATGTCAACAGGACAACCATTTTCGGCTTGTCCATTTGAGAAACGCTTCCAAACGGCAAGTTTGACTGCACGGACAATCCCTGGGTTGCTACATATCAGCCCGAGAACTGTATGGAACCGATTGCGTGAACGAGCTATCCGTCCGCGACGTCCTGCAATCCGCAGAGTTCTTCTGCCACGTCATCGTGTAGCACGCCTTTACTGGTGCAGAAGGCATCTGCGATTTGCTCGACGGGATTGGGCAGGCATTTGTTTTACGGACGAGACGCGAGTCAACCTGGATAGTAGTGACGGCCGTTCCAGAGTGTATCGTCGCGTTGGAGAACGTTTCCGTGACGCGTGTGTGGTACAACGACGTTTTTTCGGGGAGGCAGCGTTATGATTTGGGGCGGCATCACAGCCAACGGGAGAACGCCTCTGGTGGTCGTTAACGTGAATTTGAACGCGCTACGTTACCGTGACGAGATCCTCCGGACCCACGTCGTTTCATTCGTGCAAGGGCAGCAACGTCACATTACGCTACAGCAGGACAACGCCAGACCACACACAGCTCGTGTCGCTATGGACTTTCTGGCCCAGCAGAACGTTGACGTGTTGCCGTGGCCTGTTGTATCCCCCGATCTGTCGCCCATTGAACACGTCTGGGATAAAATGAAGCGCAGATTACGGGCATTACCGGTGATTACGGGCAACCGGTGACGTTGGCTGATTTTGCTGCAGCGTAGGTACAGATCTGAAATGCCATTCCACAAGCATTCTTGAACCGTCTGATAGGCGTCGACGTTGCCAGGCTGGCATTCAGGTAAACGGTGGACATACGAGGTATTAACTTTTGAACTCAGTATTGACCCCTGCTGTGTTTACGTCACTCCTGATCGGAACTTATTGATTCCAAAACGTGGAAAATGGAATGCAACTGTTAATAAATAACAAATAAATTGACCCTGAAAACCTTGTTGTTCTACGTCATACACATTTATTTTTTTAACACATTTTAGGCATGCACTGTTTCTTTTTTTTCTGCTAGTAAAGTAATAACATTGGTATGATACTTACAACGTCAGGCAACGTACGTTTTTACCAGACTAGATATAGGTATTTGTGTGCAATACTTACAGGGCCAGACAGTATGTGGGTTCGTCATTGACTAGATATATATATTTATATATGGTTAGAAAATAGGTATAACACTTATGTGGTTAGACAATACGTCTGTGGGTCTGTCACTGACTTGATATAGTTACGTAGGTATAACACTTATGTGGTTAGACAATACGTCTGTGGGTCTGTCACTGACTTGATATAGTAACGTACCTATAACACTTATGTGGTTAGTCAATACGTCTGTGGGTCTGTCAGTGACTAAATAAAGTTACGTACGTATAACCCTTATGTGGTAAGAAAATATGTCTGGAGTCCGTCACTGACTTGATATACTAAAGTCATTATATTAGTATGATACTAACATAGGTAGACAGTTTTCAGTGTATCTGTCTAAATATCTAGATTGATCACCTGTTACATACTAACCTGGAGTAGGACGCATCATTCTACATTGCCCATCACATACTGATGCTCCAACGACGATGAAAACGCATACGGTAAGAAAGCTGTTCATCTTCAAAACGTTGCTTGAAAATACACTATTGTATTAAACGATGTCTGAAATGTTAAGATAAGGACTAAACAGATCCTGATAATGAGTTCGACTAGTGTGTTAGCTATCTTATCTCAGTAGAACATCCGTGAAGGCCAGCGTGCAGAACGTCATAAACACTGACCTAACCAGTAAAGGATTATTTACTTGTTATAACCCTTCATGTTATAAGAACATAGAAGACCAATGTATGTTACTTAGGTAAAAATGCTGTATCACATTACTGAGTTATTTTACACATTACTGAACTGACTTATTTTACACATGACTGAGTTGTTTTACACAACCACTGAGTTATTTTACACAGCCACTAGCAGATTACTTCAAAATCAACCTGATTTCTGTTGGATATTGAAGAATGACTTGTACTTTAGTTTCATATAATTGAAATCAAATTTGCCATATGATATTGGGAATTGATATTCAATATAAAATATAATAAGGCACTTTACAACATTTCCATCTAGGAGGAGTCTGAAAAGGCTGATTGCTGAACGTTTTGCCAAATTGACCTCTTTAGATCCAACACATGGAAAGGGTCGGTAACCGCATAATTCGGTTTCTTTCCTTTTTTTGTCATGAAAGTTTCCTGTATGGTTTTATTGAATTAAATTCAGTGTGACAGTTGAAAAAACTCTGTCTCGTGTGACCTAAAACTGATATATATCATTGAGACGTCCTTACTATCCATTGCACAACTGAATATTCGGCTTTTTGTGACTTGATAACTGAAGTACATAAACATGTTGTTATTGGAGACATATAATATAAATCAAATATAGTCATAAAAGTAATGTTATTGATCGTGAAAACAAGAAAACACAAACAAAAAAAATGGTTATACGAGACAAGCAGACAATACAGAATCAAAAAGTAGGGATTTATGTTGCCATATATACTTCACTTTCGTTTACAGTAGGGATGTATGTTGCCATATATACTTCACTTTCATTTACAAAAGGGATGTATGTTGCCATATATACTTCACTTTCGTTTACAGTAGGGATGTATGTTGCCATATATAC
>NW_018405902.1:75702-131862 GCF_002113885.1 Mizuhopecten yessoensis
CAGTAGGTACCTCAATTAATCACCTATTGACCATGCTAAAAGGATCCGGTGGTAATTGCTTTAGGCTCCAGTGAGCACGCTTGCCGGACACCTGTGCCCTGTGGGCTTGTCGTCCGGTCCCCCTCCCCACTAATTACAGGCCCCCTGTTGCAATACGCTTATCGTGCAACTGACCAGTGGGGTCATTGATGGACTTGGGTCAGCCGTGTGATTTAATCAGTGTCAATTTCTTGTGTAAAAAGACCACCTTCTGTTCAGTACAAATAACAAGGTGATACGGTTCACAGTTTAAGGTGATACGGGTCAATTAAGCTGATACGGCAGGGAGGATTTCAAACTGAAGCTGATACGGAGCCGTATCAGCTAAATGGCCTGGGGAGAACCCTGATATATATATTAAACTATAGTAATAACATATGTACGATACTTACAACGTCAGGCAACATGTTTGTACGTTTTTACCAGACTAGATATAGGTATTTGTGTGCAATACTTACAGGGCCAGACAGTATGTGGGTTCGTCACTGACTAGATATATTTATTTATATATGGTTAGAAAATACACCTGTGAGTCTGTCACTGACTAGATATAGTTACGTACGTATAATACTTATGTGGTTAGACAATACGTCTGTGGGTCTGCACTGACTTGATATAGTTACGTACGTATAACACTTATGTGGTTAGACAATACGTCTGTGGGTCTGTCACTGACTAGATATCGTTACGTACGTATGACACTTATGTGGTTAGACAATACGTCTGTGGGTCTGTCACTGACTAGATATAGTTACATACCTATAACACTTATGTGGTAAGACAATACGTCTGGGGTCCGTCACTGACTAGATATAGTTACGAACGTATGACAATTATGTGGTTAGACAATACGTCTGTGGGTCCGTCACTGACTAGATTAAGTTACGTACCTATAACACTTATGTGGTTAGACAATACGACTGTGGGTACGTCACTGACTAGATATAGTTACGTACCTATAACACTTATGTGGTTAGACAATACATCTGTGGGTCCGTCACTGACTAGATATAGTTACGTACCTATAACACTTATGTGGTAAGACAATACGTCTGGGGTCCGCCACTGACTAGATATACTAAAGTCATTATATTAGTATGATACTAACATAGGTAGACAGTTTTCAGTGTATCTGTCTAAATATCTAGATTGATCACCTGTTACATACTAACCTGGAGTAGGACGCATCATTCTACATTGCCCATCACATACTGATGCTCCAACGACGATGAAAACGCATACGGTAAGAAAGCTGTTCATCTTCAAAATTTTGCTTGAAAATACACTATTGTATTAAACGAAGTATGAAATGTTAAGATAAGGACTAAACAGATCCTGATAATGAGTTCGATTAGAGTGTTAGCTATCTTATCTCAGTAGAACATCCGTGAAGACCAGTGTGCAGAACGTCATAAACACTGACCTAACCAGTAAAGGATTTAATGTACTTGTTATAACCCTACATGTTGCAAGAACATAGAAAACCAAGGATGTTACTTAGGTAAAAATGCTGTATCACATTACTGAGCTATTTTACACAGCCACTAGCAGATTATTTCAAAATCAACCTGATTTCTGTTGGATATTGAAGAATGACTTGTACTTTAGGTTCATATGATTGAAATCCAATTTGCCATATGATATTGGGAAGTGATATTATAAACATAATTTGATAAAGCACTTTAGAACATTTCCATCTAGGAGGAGTACTTAGTTCTATCATAAGAAAAATGTAAAATCGTAGCCAATTCAAGCCTTTTGAACCTAGCCCTCAGGCCTAAGGAGTTGGTCAGGGTCTTAATTTTCAAACCTTTAACTGCCATATCGAATTATTATTCCTACCAAGTCTGGATGATTCCTGCAGAATATAACCAAAACATCTCTAAAAGAATCATTTCAATGAATATAAATTTAAGCATAACGTAACCCCCTAGAATTAGTCTTCAGGTAGCGCAGAGGATAGAACACTTGCCTTTTTACCAAGGCGAATAGGGTTTGATTCCCCGATCGGACGTAAAATGGTATGGGCCACCTGCCTGACCACGTGGGATCTCTGGGTACTCCGGTACCTCCCACATAAAGACCCGCGCGCTAATATCCGGGCCAACAAGACTGATAAAGATAAGTTGTAAATCTTCTTAATAATTATTGTAAAATGAATAAAGTTTATATTTCAATAAAATTAACAATTATGAAGCGTATTTAGTTCTTGCATAATCGAGTCTGAAAAGGCAGATTGCTGAACGTTTTGCCAAATTGATCTCTTTAGACCCCACACATGGAAAGGGGCGGTAACCGCATAATTCGTTTTTTTTTTCTTTTTCGTCATGAAAGTTTCCTGTATGGTTTTATTGAATAACTTCAGTGTGACGGTTGAAAAGGCTCTGTCTCATGTGACCTAAAACTGATATATCATTGAGACGTCCTTACTCTCCATTGCACAACTGAATATTCAGCTTATGTGACTTGTTAACTGAAGTACATAAACATGTTGTTATTGGAGACACATAATATATATCAAACATAGTCATAAAAATGATACAATTGATTGTAAAAACAAAAAAAACACAAACGATAAAAATGGTTATACGAGACAAGCAGACAATACAGAATCAAAAAGTTTACAGTAGGGATTTATGTTGCCATATATACTTCACTTTCATTCGTAATCGTGCCATCTCGTTGGTCGCAAATTCTGAATAGATAGAAAACTGTCTAATTCGGATATGCCATGCTAAATAAAAACAAAATGTCAAATCGATATTGAAATGTTCATTCACTAGTGTCAGATGATTTTCTTGTAATTACTTCTACTACATAAAGATGAAAATTATGCATTACGAAGCAGAGGACACGTGATATGATATAATTTGCATGTGGAGATCATGAATAACCAACATTAAAATAATCACATACCGTGTATATAAACTCATTTTATTCATGTTGGATCATAATGAGAGATAAAACTCATAATATGTTCCCCTTTTGGGAAATACACTTAGTAGCAAACCAACGTCAATCACTTGCTGTCAACTAGAAACATAATGATAATAAGATTATACCATAATGTCAATAAACGTTAATTTCACTGGTACATGTTAAAGTGAGAACAAATCAATGAGACAGACAGCTGACATTATATCTGTTAGCTTGGTGACTAAAAAGAGCATTGGTATATAAGTGAAGTACTACTTAGAAATGTTCTGTTTATGTAACAATTTAAACAACCACACTTCGGCAATATTAAACTGTTTACTGTAAACGTATGTATTTATGTGGAATAACGTGGGCTAGGCAACTGCCGGTGTAACATGAAAAATTGAATCCTGTAGAAAACCTACCCGGGGATCTTTTTAGAAATCTGACCTGGGGTCATAATTCTTAAAAGAGATCCTTCCCGGCATTCCGTAGAAAATACACCCACTGCTATTTTAGTCGTTCGACCTATGAAAAAGTCACCCCCATAGAAACGTGACCAAATCGCTGGAAAAGGAAACATCAACGCCCATCCGTGTGTCAAAACACTTTCTTTTCGTGATCGACTAAGGTCACTTTTAATAGAAATAGTTTACACCATAGGTTTTACCTAAGTTCAGAGGGGACATTACATCTATGGATGTTCTTTAAAGTAGTTGTATAATTTATATTGAAGAAAGAATTCGAAGTTTATTGTATTTTATCAGCGGCATACGATATACTTTCTACTACGTGTGGACCCAATGGAAGTAATAAGTCTGATGGACATGTAAGAGGAAACACGTTTGCATGCCCTTAGCAAGTTGGTATGTTTGGGGATTTTAAGGGGGCATACATATGGGTGACTTTTTAGGATTAACGTGAGGGAAGAAAATACGTGTGGAAAACGTATGGATGTTTAACACGTGTGGATATGTGGAGGGGTAGTACCAGGTATGTGATTCTTCCATTTTTCAGAGGATTTTTTTTTTTTTTCTATTTCATTTTAATAGTTCTTAAATGTGGTTTCATATGGAGATAATATGTACTTATGGTATACTAATGGGGTTAAGTGATATAGACTGAGAAATCATCAATGTTGCATTCTAAAATCACTTTTTAATTCCACCATAGGTTCCACGGTATACACATTATCTTAAATAAACAGGAGGCTTGCGCAAAATCATGAAAACGTCTTTTGTCTTTTGTTTTTTGAAAAGATAAAGTCTTGAATGTTTTGAAAGACATGAAAAATATAAATGTCTGAATCGAATCAATATTACTGAAACATTATTTAAATAAAAGTAATTATTTATATATAAGCAAGGAAGCAATAACGACAGTAAAGACAAAGGATTTATTCAAGACAGGAATATGAATAATTACATATCAAAACATATCAGAAAGAGATAAAGAGTTCCTAATGAACATGACAAAAAATTAAAACTACTGCTTATGAAATATGCTGATATCATCATATATAATATTATAATAACTATAAAAACAAAATGATCACATCAAAACAAAATTGACCACCGCCATGTCATATGCAGCTATCGCTATATATTTGCATTATTCCAAATATATAATCATGTCCCCCTACAGGAACATAAATCCGTAGAAATTTGAACCTAAACGTTGGAAATTTTTCAACGACTTTGGGTCTGCATGTGTCTTGGTGTTGGATTTTTATGTAATTTTTTTTATTCTGTGTCGGTTTTCTACTTGGGTCACTTTTATTCACTTCAAATGGTTACATGCATACGGTGGAGCCCATCCTTATACCATTTGCTTGTTGGCTTGGACAAAGCAACACTATATACATTTGACACAGTAACATCACCGAAAGAGTTAACGTTTTTATACTCCTGAAGCGCTTCAGATAATGAATACTTCACCTGTTTCAGGGTCATTTTTGACATTTCATTTTCAATAAATGTTTCAGTGTCCTTACGCTTTGCTTCTGTTCTCTTCACTTGAAGAAACAGTTCTGTATCTGAACTGTTGTCCCGCGATTTCTCCAGCATCTGTCTGGAGTTACTGATTACCTTTTGTTGTAGAGAACATTCTTCAGCATTTGTTTTTATTTCATTTACTGCGCGCGAATGAGCCTCAGAAAGCTGTTTCAGGAAATGGCTATGTAAAGCCTTTGTATGGGTTACCAGAGTACCAGCAAATTCCTCGGCAGATCTTTCTATGTCAAACTTTTTCTTCTCCAACTGTGTCAAATGTTCTTTAAGAGTCATTGATGCTTTGCCGATGTCTTTTTCACATTCATTAAGGCTGGCCAACAGCTCAGAAAACTCTTTTTTGTTTTTTATATTAATTGCTGCCTCGGACAGTTCCAGGACTGTGTCGCATTTTCGATGAGATGTTGCTCCACATATTGTACAGCATGGCTGATCATGGTCCACGCAGAACAGTTTTATCACTTCATCTGCATGCTCATTACACATTTCATCCAACGAAAGACACTTTAAATCTCTTAGAACGTCCTGTAGACCAATAAGTTTATGTTTCCGTGTAGCTTTCATCCCCCGATGCACCTGCGAACACGGACCACAGTAAGCCTCCGAACACTGTACACACCACTGGGTAGCCTGTACGTCTTTCTTCATTACAGAACATGGGTCACAAGACTTCTTTTGTTTCTCGATCATCGATTTGTCAATCAGTGATACAATAATATGGTTACTAGGGAAAGTACTTGCCCATTCAGATTTGTTGGTCGCTGTTGCTTTACTCGGTAGGCGTGTGTTGGTACGACATACTGGACACGTAAATTCCACCTGTTTGATATTTCTTCCTGATTTGGTGACCTGGGATTCTATCCACCCTTGTAGACAAAGTTCACAAAAGGTATGAAGACATGGTAGATATTTCGGTATGGTTAATGTCTGTAAGCAAATTGAGCATACCGTAAGATCTTCAGTGTGATCGAGTGCTGCCATGTCCCCGATATCACTACCTCTCTACTACCCCTAAATTATACACGCGTCACGAGTGTCTGCCAGATACGAAACAACCGATATTGTCGACCATTGAAATTACTTTTTGGTGTATTATGCAACGCACATTGCACTGTGACGAAGGTAAATCAAAAATGGAATTTTTAAAACAATTTTAAACAAATAAATTTAGGAACAAATAAATGATATAATTTTAGAAGTGATATTGCAATATTGATATAGACATAATTGGACGGATTCAAAACCAAATGTTTTAAACATTTACATTTTAAAATTAAATATTCCTTACAATGCTACATATTTAATGTATCCAACAGATAATGTCATCATACAGAAAACGTGTAATTCCATGTCAGTACAGAGGTTGATACGTCGATATTTGTTTAGCAACTACACTTTGTTTTTGATATTTCCCCTGGTAGACACGTGTGCTTAGCTGGTGACAGCGTTGTTATCGGAGAACTGATTCGGCTTAGATAATGTATTACGATACTTGAACGTAAAGAAGAGAAGGTAAGGTTTTTGTACAATTTAATGTTATTAAAATTTCTCAGGATAGTTGCGGGATTTTCCAATTTTCTTTAAATGTAGTGAAGTGATATTATGTATAGCCATCGGTCGCTCTTCACAAAGCTATCGAGGTACACAATAAGAATGTTTTAAACCAGATACCAGTGTTGAATGGCCGACCTTTGCTTTAAATGATAACAGTCTATGTGGTAGATATTTGACATAAATATTGAGTGATATTTGTATTTTAGTACTACGAGTATTAACCTAGCAATACGATCTAAATATAATGTTTCATACGCACACTGCCGCTGTCTATGAAATGTGTGTTGGTGTAACCTATATTTGTGGTGAATCAGGAAGTGTCCTTCAGTGTTACTATTTTAGATATACATTTCATTGCCTAGTAAATACGCTAAGATATTTTCTTCAAATTGTCGACATACCAGGTACACACTAGGCCTAGTACTGCGGGCTATATCGATGTGTCATAACTCTCTGGGGTCAAATTCAAACGTAGAATATGGACATGGGCCGCTTTCGTTTAACGCAATCCAAACGGTTGGATTCGAGTTGTTTGTTTATGAAATAAGGTAAGACCTAGTAATCTGATGCTGCTTTCAGGCAAGCCTTGACAAAGCCTTGCAAAGGCTGCATAAACATTTGCAGGTCCACCAGGATGTATGCTCATTTCTGAACTCAATGGTATTTTCAATAATGTAGGTCAAATTTTGAAAAGTACATTTCAATTAAATCTCTTATTAAAAAAAATATTGACCTCATTGACCTATCTTGGACAAAGCAAATATATATGTTAATTTCTAAATCCTGTGAAAATGTTTATAATGTACGTCAAATGTTCAAAACAAATCACAGTGACTTAATTTGGTCAAAGAACAGTTTTTATCAATCTCTTTTTCTATTATTATTTTGGACAATAAAGGTCTCATTTTGAATATTACTTCGTTAAGTAGGTCCCAGTGAACTTAATCCACAGTGAACTAATTTGGGTACGCAGCAATACACCATGTAGTGTATTTTTCCTAATCAGATGACAATGTTTTAATATGGTCAAAATTTGAACACTTAGTCACAGTTCACTATTTTTTCAAGCAACGGTTACATGTCATTTTATGAACCTGATGACCATTTTCGATAATGTAGGTCAACACTTCAAAATTGTGCCATCGTGACCTCATAAAGTCAAAAAGATGTTTGACATAATTAGGTCACTGTGACCTATTTTTCGGAATTTTACCTACATTATTAAAATGTCATCGGGTGCAGAATATAATATCAAACAGTTGTTTGACCAGATGGGGGTCACTGTGTCCTAGTTTTCAAGATTTGACCTATATTATCAAAATTGTTTTTCATTAAGCTAAACAAAGTAACGCTTAACAATTTAACAAAATTTGATCTAGTCTCAAAAATTTACATCATGTTCAAATATTAAATAAAACTGAATTCTCAAGTCATTAAGAAATTGTTAGTGAAAGTCAAATTTTAGGAAATAGGTCACATGACATTTTTAATCAACGTCTAGGCGGATATTTCAAAACAACATCAATGGTTTGTATGGTCCATTTTCAACTAATATGTAAAAAAATAAATTTGAGTTAAGTGAGTACGTTGAAAACTGACCCCGGTTCCATTTTCCATGGTGTTCATTTTTTTTAGTTCAAAGGTTTAAGTCTTGCCAACGTTTATTTTGGTCAAGGCCTAGCAGCAACATTTATATTTGACACTTTGACAAGGTAAACTGCCTTCCTAGTACCCCTTAACTATCCGTGCATGTCGAGTGTCTACTAGATACGAAACTACTTATATGATTAACGATTAAAATGACCTTTTTAACGTAGTTTGCAACGCAAATTCTTTTGTCAAAGGAAATTAAAACAACACAAATACATTACAACAAAAAGGATATCGATTTAACTGCGATATCGCGAGATTGATATGACTGATGGACACAAACAAATTGGACGGTTCAAAAACAAATATTGTAAACTTTTACAGTTCCAAACCGTTATTTCTTACACATAAAATGTATCAACAAATAATAGCACTGCACAGTCAACGTGCAAATGCCGGTAAAGCAAGGGGTACATCGATGGTTGTTTTCTGTTAAAAATCTACCGATTGTTTTTGATATTTTCAATGGGACACATGTGTAATCAATTTGACATGCGTACCATCAGCGTAATAATTGGACAGAAACAATATCAGGTGCATGTGGTAGACAAAAGGTGAGATTTTTATGCTCTTAGACGTTTGTGACATTTCTCGAAATAATTGTAAGTTAGACATAGTTTCTGATAATGTATTGATATCCCAGTCCTTCACGTGATTATTGATTAATTCTAGCTGTGATGATACACGTTAAGAATGTTTAAATGGCCGACCTGTCTTTAAACTAATAATAATTGCGGGCTATTTATATACTCGTACGACGCTATGAATATGTGTACCTAACCACACGATCTACGTATCCTACGGATAGCGCTGCTGTCCCAACAACGGATGTTATTGTCATCTATATTTCGTGTTAAAACTTGAAGTGATCATCAGTGTTATTACTTTATATTTCATTGCCCTGTTAACATGCGTAGATTTTTAAATTAGTTTGTAAGCGCAGTTGTACATGGAGGTAGCAAGTTGTCATTATACTTGACGGACATCTGTTTCATGCTTACATACACATTGTAATACATTTAACAAAGACACCTGATATATATTTATAATTGTGAGAAAAATTGGGTTAAAACATATATGATGTACATGTTATATGAGAATGTGAAGAGACCAGGATTTCATGAATTCATGAAATATCCAAGGGGGCAAACATTTGGCAGAGGAAAAATAGTATACAGAAATGTGATTCGATTTAAAGCTAGTTTCTTTTAAAAAAAGGTGTTTTTTTCAAACTTATTTCAAATTGCAATATTAACGTGACACAATAACTGTATGAATTAATACCAGATATATATTTTCTAGGGAGACAGCTAGGTGTCAGCATGGAATCGCCAGGAGTAGACACTATAGCGTGTCATTTGTGTCGACAGACTTACAAGACACCGAAATATCTCCAATGCCTTCACACCTTCTGTGAAACATGCCTTGGAAAGTGGATCGTCTCGAAAGTGACAAAGGGTACTAACAAATCGTCTTTCAAATGCCCCGTTTGTGACATAGACACAGACCCTCCTTTAGGGTGGACTTTTAGTAATATTATACAATGGGCAAGTTTGTATCCCGACGATCGTCTGGTCCAGTCGTGTATTGACCAAGATCAGATACGAAAAGGGTTAAGAAAGTGTGACTTATGTATGGTACGCTACAGTTCACGGAATGCCGAGTATTGGTGCAGGCAGTGTTCTGAGGCATATTGTGAAGCGTGTAAACCTGCACATGGGTCTATGAAGAAAACTAAACGACATGAAGTTTTGCCCATGCATCAAATCTCAAAGGACCTATCATTAGTCACTCAACATGAAATTTGTACGAAACATCCTGACGAAGAAATCCGATTGTTTTGCGCCGACCACAACGCTTCTTGCTGTGCCGTATGTTCAATAGTAATGCATCGCAGGTGTGTAAACGTTGTTGATATACACGATGCAGCAAAGTTAGTGCGAACAAAAAGAGATTATATGGATAATGAAAAGCACCTACGGAAGGCTGCGAAAGAGTTGCAAGAAACTGAAGACGTTATAAATGAAAACATTGCGGAGGTTACACAGAAACGTTTGCGATTGGAGAAAGCAGCCGAATCATTTGTTAATAGACTATGTGAACGGATGAAAAGTCTCCTTAACGACCACAAAACCAAATTAAATAACATTCATGGAAAAGCTTTGACAGGTTTAAATGCAGCGAAAGAAGTAAACATCGGGGAGCAAAGGTTTCTAGAGAACGTTTTAAATCATCTCGATCAAACATCGATTTCAGATGAACAAATTTTCCTCCATATGAAAAAAGCAACGACAAAGCACAGAGAACTAACTGCTATGAAGAAACAGGTTCCTGTAAAAACTTGGAGACATAACATTAAACCAAATACAAAGGCCTTGATGGACGCATGTTTAAGTATCGAAAGTATTTGTGATGTTTCTCTCACAGAAGGCACAAGATCGGAAACTGAACTTGCACCTATACAACATCCGATTTCGTGGACAATAGAACAAGTGAAAAGATGGTTCGTCGAAAGTCGGGTATACGCAGCGGTACAAAACACTGCATACTACCATTCGGATAACTGTATAGTGACTGTTTGCAGTGACGACAGAAAGATGTGTTCATATAATGCTATTGGAAGGCAGACGTCAGCTGTAGAACTAACACATGAACCTTATGCCGCGACTATTCTTGGTTCTGAAATCATGGTGACTCTTCCAAAAGCAAAACACGTTGCTGTGTTTGAACTCACTTTGGATGAATTGATCGGTAGTCGAAAGGAAGGTTTCGAACTACAAAAAGCATGTTACGGAATCACCGCAATTTCACAAGAGGACAATGTGGTTGTAGTGTGTGGCCATAGCCTCAAGGTCATGGACGCCATCATGGGTATTAAATGTGATGAAATACCCTTGGATGATGCAAATTACCGCAATGTCACTTCCGATAGTACTGGACGGGTCTACGTCACTAATCCGTTCATACATCGCGTTCTGTGTGTAGACCTGAAGTCTGGTCATACCCTGTTTGAGTTTACAGATTATCCTAAACTTAAGTTTCCGAACGGTGTGGCTCTGGATCCTTTGGGAAACGTGTATGTGGTAGGATGTCTCAGCAAGAACATTGTTAAACTCACTAAGGACGGAAAATTCAAGGACACCATCCTGACTCTCAGCGATGGACTTTATCATCCGAACTATGTGGCATTTAAAAAAGGCAGTTATGATTTCCTTGTTACGAATGATATTGATGTATTTCTCTATACAGTCAAATGAAGAAAGGTCAAATAGAGGACAGAATGCTTTGGTTACAAAGATGACAACTTTACACACACTTCAAAGGTGCATTCCCTTTTCTATAAGGGCAAAAAATTGATGGAATCTTTTCCACGGGTGTGGTCAGAAAAAAATGGTAATAAAAGTATCAAACATGACTGTAATCCGTGGACGACTCAAGGGTAAGAGTTTGGCTGTCCAGCAATCTGCTTTAGGTTTCGCCGAGCGCTGGACTGCCAAACTAATACGAAAGGGAGACCAATAAGTCAGCAAAGTTACCTTCTATAACACATCTCGACCCCTACTATTATTTTAGAACGCGGATCAAGTAAATCATGAAAAAGATGATACAGTATAGCAATTTTACAAACTTTGATGAGACATCGTTATATTTTTAAAATGAACAATGAACATAAGTTTCAGGTGACTGGTGTTATGTCTAGATAAAAAATGTGTCTTATTTTACTGATTTTTTGGGGAAAGACAAAAAATGACAAATACTACTTTTATAACTTTTTATGGCAATAGTATCAAGTATAATGTACGAAGTTGGTCTTTATTCTTTCGAAAAATAATGGGAATATTGTATATCGTCCTGATTTACTGTGTTGACCAAGGGATAAAGCATCAGGAATATAGTTGTAAAATCGCCTGGATTGCAGGAAACTCTTATCCTACCGGAACAATTAATTCTGATTCTGCTTTGTATTTCGTTATCAAGGCTCTTGATTGCTTCCCTTTTGTGTTAATTCAGGCTTTTATACTCAAATTTCTTCCGCTATTGAACTAGCTAGTATATGCTCAAACCTTGTAATGGCGCTAGCTAGCCAAACACCTGGGAGCCTGATCGTCGTGCTATTAAATTTGTTACACCTGAATGTTAGTATTGTTTCTTAAAGAATACTGATAGACTTATCAATAAAAAAATATTTATACAAAGTGGTGTTAGATAAATTGAATTATCGAGACCATTTGATGATAGAAAATAAGTTTAGAAAAAACAACAGCACCATCAACTAATCAACTTGTGGAGACTGTTATAAAATATTCTGCCTCTTGGTTATTATTTATACAACATGAACAATAATAAGTACATGATATTAAATGTGTGGTCATAGATCAAAACAGTGCTATTTATATATATATATATATATATATATATATCTCCAAGATGGCAGACATTTGTGAACAGGGGGGATACTCTTATTAAGCACTCTCCCTACTTTTAGTCTTTTTCTTCTCCACTGGGGTTGGGGGCTTATTTGCAAATATGGTATATACGCAAAAACATGAATGAAAATAATTTCCGGGATATAGTAGTGTTCTAAAAATGAAAAAAATAATGATGAAAATTTACCAGAAGGTGTCATGAAAAAAAAATGTTTAAATGCCATTATGTGACTTATATAATATCTTATTTTATCATATTTAGTTGAAATGGTGTCTTTGTATACATACACACAAACAAGTTGTCCTTTTGAAATAAACCTGAAGAGACCTGTGAAGTGTGAAAGCTGCTAGTTTTGAAGTCGGTCATTATATCTTTTATTTTCTATACTTACCAACTTCACATGGATATTCAATCTTTTTAATTATATATATATAAAAAGATGAGGGGGATGAAGGAGGCAATTTCTAAATGGTCCTACCACCCTCAACATAGTCAGGTCATCTCATCACATCCCATATGTTTTATCAATATTATCTATACTCTATTCTCATCCTCCATAAAGCTAGTTTTGGAATACATGTAGATCTTCTATAAATGTATAGGTACATACATGTATTCTTCACTACCCCTAGGATCCATTAATCAAATCTATTAATATTTCACATCATCTTAGTTGCCATATTTAGATTCAGGCACTTCAGCCACAAGTACCCAGATAAGATAATGCACATGATTATTACCATTTCAACAACTTTATTTAACAACATATTCATTCAATCAGTGCTATATAAGTAACATCATCTTTTTCTGTTCTTGAGTCTTTTCATGTGTTTGTATGGCCCTGCTCCTTTCCGCTTGGCTTCCTGTATTTCCACATACTTTCTCTTGTTGTACCTAACAAGGATAATATTGAATTTAGTGATAATTTAATAATAGAATGTTTTAGGAAATTGAAAAACATGAACAGGTCTAACAGTAAAGTTTCCTAAGATAAGAAATTTCCCTGAATTAAAGTACTACTATTTAAAATCACTTTCAATGCAGAAAGTTTCTGAACAGTTGTTCACTGAAATGATAATTTCTGAAACTTTTTCAATGTTTACCATCATAAGGATTTTACAACACTATACTGTTTAAAGGACCGATTACTGAAAGACAGGAAAATCTTGAAGCATTGTTTTGTTCTTACGTTCTGAATTCTGCATCAGCCAATAACTCGTCGACCATGGTAGATTTTCTTTGTTTCTTTGGAACTCTAGAATGGTAGAAATCTGCCGAGTTCTCAATAACTTTTCCAAACTGTAATTTACATAAAATTGCATTTAGTACATGTACAACATATTATCCTTTTAAGGTACGGTACATAAAGAACACATTTTATAATTCAACATTTTTAAAATTTTCAAACTGTGAGCAAAGGATACATATGGTAGTGGGGTAAGTGCTGCTGACTTTCACCATGAGTAATCATTGAACAGAGGACCTGGAGGAGAGCATACAGGAAGCAAAGACAAGCATGCTCCCTGTATACAACTAATGCTATTTTAGGAGATGTAGGTTGATGAAATCTACGGGCAAGTTGTATGGTCGCTATCATGATCCCACAGGGAAATATTCCTTGTTTGATCTGAAGGACAATTTTATTTATTATGTTCATTTAGTTGCAATGTCACTATGCTAGTTCTTGCTTCAAGATATGACATTTCTCTGACTTGGCCTCAATTTACAGTTGTCTTCGATGAAGCAGAAATGGCTTACCCATCCCAAACACCTGGTCTTATTCTCCTTGTACTCTTTCAAGGGTCTCCACGTAATCTTTCCTTTGCATATATTTTGCTCTAGTTTTATTGATTTTGGGTTTTAATTACAGTTTTGTTGAAACTTTGATATTCTTCTGGGGTATTTGTATCCAGAATTTAAAGATTTCTTCATTATTGTTGTTTTGTGTTATGGGTAAATTAAATGGAAATTTGAGGATCGATTATATTTCATATTCATAAATAAAACCTTTCTCATTAATTAATTATAATCAGCTCACTTTTCATAACTCATAAACAATTGTTGTATTTAAATAGATATCAAATCTGATTTAAATCAAATCAAAAGATAATCTATTTGGTACATGTTTTATGATGAAACAAGAGTTACTAAGAAAACAAACTTTTGTAGTAATATTTTTATAATTGCCAGATATGTTGCAGTAAATATGCAATTTAATTGATGATTTCCTTATAATATTATCTGTATAATACAAAACTTTGAGTGATTATTGCTTTTTGTTTTAGTGTTCCAACCTGCATAAAGAACATGTTAATTCCATCTGAATAAATTTCTCTCAAATATTAGAGATTGTGTTGGAGTCCCCTTTTTTTTAAATTTGGTGTTGAATTGTCTTTGTAAACGTGATTTATTTCACCTATGGATTTATATAACAGTATGAATGCAGCATAGCTACATTTCTTCAAATAACAAGAGGCCCAGAGGGCCTGTATCGCTCACCTGGATATATGTTTAAAGTACCTGATATGAAGTAAAGATATAGCACTCCTTGGTAGGTACTGTATGTACATATGAAATTTCAGATAGATCCATCCAGTATTTCTGGAGATATAGCGTGAACAAACTTCAAATGTCAAAATCCAAGATGGCGGCCTGGTGGTCATCTTGTTTTAATGAATACATCCTAATAGTATAAGGCACTACTAGACAACTTAATGGAGACAACATTGGGATAAAATCTTGAATCCCTATTGTAGGAGAAGGATTTCAAAGGTTTTACCTCTATTTCGCTTATTGGGCCCCACATATCTACCCCTAGAGGGGCCACACCCACCATTTATACAAAACTGAGTGCCCTTGGCCCAAGGATGCTCCAGACCAAGTTTAGTCAAAATATACTTAGCCGTTCAGGCAGGTGAGCTAAAATTCATTGATGTGATGCAATATATATATATTTGGAAGAATCCAAATTACAGGCACACACCCAAAGGTCCTATTTTTCTATACATAAAATAAATGAGAGGATAACTGTGTGGATATACAGGGCCAGTATTTTGTTTTGAATACCACTGGTCAATTGGGGTAGTAGTTTCCAATTTTTACTAATCCATGTGCAAATTCCACTTACCTAATATTATTCAATAAGATAAGCAATATCAAATTTTGACTAATCAATCCGGCTAGTGATTTTTAGAACCACTAATCCAGCTGGAGATTTCATTAGTCCCAGACTATCAGCTGGCTACCCTTATTGTCTAGCACTGATTGCTGTTGGCAGAGCAGCAGGTAAGGTCTAAATGGATCACGACACAATGTTGTATTTAAATTCCTTTAGAGTATCTATATCTGGTATGACAGATAAAATTTAAATATCGAATTAGTTCTTACAATTAATAGTTACATCAAAAGTATGACTTACCTGGAAGAATTTGGGGAGAGTCTTAATGTCATTACTCTTGTAAAATCTTTTCGGGTCCAGAGCTCGTCTCATTTGAAGAACAGTCAGATCATTCTTTGTTTCCTCTGTCATCTCGGGCGCTGTCATGTTGAACCAACCTTTACCTTTAGTCATCTCTTTATCTTTCTGTGTACAACAAAATATCAGACATGTAAAAGAATCAATACACAATTACATTGTAAAAATAAAAACAGCTATTCTCATCCATTCTTAGGTACCTGCAAACTTTTATTTTTTTATTACTAACAAAATTTCTAAGGGAATTAATGTGTATTATTTTTTATTGCATCTTCATAGTCTGCTAGAAAGAAAAAAAACAAAGACTGAAAATTATCAGTGAGATCAATAATGAGTGATTGATTCAAGATATTGACACTGTAAAAAAAAATCAAAGCTTTCCTCTGGTGTGAACACACCTAAAACACTGAGACTAACTGAAGGGACTGGTGGGGGGTTTTACAATTTTTTTCCCCAAAAAATTATTAAGAACACTGCATTTCATATCAGGAATTTGAAAATCAAAGTCACATTATTAAATGAGGCCACTCAGAGGGGAATGGGGCTTTACAGGGGCCTTAAAATGGTAGTTGAATCATCCTTGATATCATAGTGGTGATACAAGTGGGATTTCGTAATTAAAGACTGTGAAAGACTGAATAATATGTTTCAACATAATGAATGATATTTTATCATGAACCACAACATACCAAGATGATGGTTCTGTGAAACTACTGTACAAAATATCATCACAGAGTATTTTACTAGAACAGGATTGGAAAGAAGCTTGCATTTAAGGATCCTGGTATCACTGCCATTAAACTGTAATTATGTACCAGAAACTATTTTCTAGCAAGACTTATCACTTAAATATTTCGGGAATTGCGGAATATTTATGAAAATTATACAGATAATGTATCTTGGACTTTCCTATCTCGAGGTTATGAAAAAGAAACCTCCACCCCCATCACATATCAATGACCGACTAACCCTCAGCTAAAGCAGCCTCTGGTTAGACAGTAAAGAATCTATTCCTTCGGATTTCTCTGTCCTATCCTAAAGATAAGGAAGGGATCCTATAAATCTCATGCTTTGGAACAGGTACTTGTTGTCACACTCTAGGTGTTGTGAATCAACATTCTTGATAAAATATCTATTGTGACAATTAAAAAAATTATGGCTTAGAGCTGAAGAGACAAATAAGACAGATGACATACCTAACTCATGTATTCACTGCATTGACAAGGCAGTCTTGTAATGAATAGAATCACATAACACATAGCAACACTGTCGTATGCCATTTCCTACCTTTCTCTGTTTCTTGAGTGTTTGAAGACTTTCCTGATATGGCGGTAATGCATATTTCTTTTCAATATCCGGCTGAAGAACACTCTTTTTCATTATCTATAAAAGATATATTTGTACATCAATATTTACGAACAAAAAGTTATATGCTTGATTTGGCTATTGATAACTACAAGATTGACAGAACACTCTACACAAAGTAGACTGAACTTCACAGGTGTGTCCCCCGTTTTAGCCGGGAAAGATCAGCTTGTCACCCCTTAGGGGGAGATAGCCTCGTGCCGATTTAGCATGTGTTCAATAGTGACGTCATTAAAATGTGTCATCAGTAACATTGTGACGTCATCAAAAGTGAGTGACGATATGCATACCCCACATGTGTTTTTGTTTACAAACAAGGCAGACTACTGTCGCTGGAACTGTGACTGAAATAATAGGATGGGAGAAAAATAATCATGCCCTTCCTTGAGGGTCTAACAGAGAAATCTCCAACCCTTGGGGTGACTTTTTTGGTTGTCTAACCCTTGGCAGAGCCTTGGGTTAGACAACCAAAAAACATCACCCCTCGGGTTGAAGATTTCTCTGTCACATCCTCGAGGTAGGGGAAGATTCTATTAGTCATGGGAGGCCCAACTGGCCAAACTATGGTTTTGTTAGATATTGTGTGTGTTAATACTTAACATAACCTAAGGTCTGATACTTACTTCACTGTCTTTGTCTGATCCTTTTATCAAATTTTGAATAGTTGATTCCTTTGTCTTCTTGACTGTCGATTGTGTTGGTTTCTTTAAATAGTTATCATATAAATTTACACTGCTGTGAATTTTTGAAGATAAAGTGATCCTGAAATAAGAAAAAAAAAATGTTAAAATTAAATACTAATAATAAGTGTTTGCAAGATATCATATTCCTTCATCAACCCATTTATTGTCATCAAGACATTTTTGGAATTTCACAATAGATAATAATCTGTGGGCAAAATAATATTTTTTTCTATATTTGGACTATGGAAACAAATCAAAACATATATATTTATCATAGCCTAAGGTGACAACATTATTGTCATAGCTAGCTAGAGGCCATGGAGCTCAGCACACTAATGTTGAACACTGGTTCAAATATAAACATCAGGGTATTTTTATGCCATTTCTGAGCTGATACAATTTTGTTATGGCAATCATATAGCAAATTATCAATGAGATCAGACGAGGTAAGTGATTTTGATGCATATCAGGATTTTTCAGCATTTTCTTCACAGTGTTTTGATACTTCATTACGTTTCCATTCTAATGATGCCCAAGATTAATTATTGTTACAGTAGATAATGATCTAGTTGCTGGTTACTGAGCTAATGGAAATTTCCCATTAGCTTAATCAGAAAAGCCTTGGACCAGTAATTGTTGTAGTCGTTTTCCGACTCTAGGCAAAGGCATTAGGAAAATGAACTTTGGTTGTATTGGTGCTCATGTAGACCTGGGCTATGTGTATGATGGTCTCCTCACTCTAGATCTTGGGTGTCACAATTGCAAGCATGGTTGTACTTCAGAACTTGAGAAGCCTTGAAGACAGGGTCTTTCCATGGATGGGGAGAATGCATACATGTGTAACAGGAAAGAGAGTGTGCTTCCATCGTGCTTTTAATGTATCAAAATCAAAAAAAAAAATCAGCACTTAAATTGGTATATATACATGATGAAGTGGATTATTTGAGCTTGAAACTGAATTTCGTTTGAGGCTACAGTGGCCATTTACAAATCTGTGTCTTCATCACAAAAGCTAGCTTTTCATGACCTATTTTTGTACTCTGCACATGTGGAAATATTGAGAAAAATCCAGTTGAACTACCTATGCTAAAATGTGAGTATTCTGTTTCCGAGAGGGTGATATTTAATTGAAGAAAAAAATATACTAGGTACTTGCGGGGTCAATAAATTCTATTTTGCATATTTTGGTGGGTTTTTATGTGACTGGTAACCATGGTTTTCACAAGTCCCAAATCTGGGGAAAACACTTCTTGAAAAAAATGAACTTTATAAATATATATATAAACATGTTTGCTTAACAAGCAAACAATGCATTTCAACCATGATTCTCTCCGACACCCCCCACAGCTGGAACCATTTGCAAAGGTGTATTGTGCAGGATAAATCCATTTTCCATGTTTATATACGACATGCCCTTTATTTCTACTGTATTCTGCTACTGTAGTCCCGTGCACATGCAACTCCTAACATCTTATTGGTTCTTGTAAAAGGATCAGGGTCAGGTTTCACGCAAGCTGTGATAACGTAACTTCTGACGACGGGACATTTTTTGGTATATTGCGCCGTCTGGGCAGAGGAGGCCGGGTATTGATATTAGTACTTGTTTCACCCTAAATCCTGTTTGCACCACCAGGAACAGAGGTCATTATTTTTTAAATGTCTTGACTAGGGATCAAAACCGGGACTTCTGATTTTCTAGTCTTACCAAAAGATGTAAGCTTAAGAGTCTCCTTAGCCAAGATAGTAGGAAGCGGCTCATATTTATTCCATTTTTATCGTTAGTACCTCTTGTGGTTGGAGTTAACTATCGTCGGGTTAGTAAAATGCTGAAGTAAATTTAGTATGAATAGGCTAATTATTTAATCAACAAATACACAAGCAATTATAGAAAATAAAAAATAATCAATTGTACAAAGAAAGGAATTCGCTATTATGTTATTTCAAAAAGATATTTTTTGTATAAATATCTCAGCCATTCTATTAGTAACTATTAAATTCCATACTTGTTGGAAGAATATAGGGATCGGACACTGTCAACTAGAGTTTCATTTACTCCAACTAACATAGTTGGAGTAAATGAAACTCTAGTTGACAGCGTATGAGCTGTTGTGCGATATTCCAAACTGGACGCTAGCACAATTAAATTTTAAATTTATAATGGGTAGAGTCAGTCCCAAAATGTTAAGTTAAAAAAGTATGTTTACAAAGGCATTACCGATCATTATTAGCCGGTTTCACGGTCTTTTCTGAACTGTCACACTTTGATACGCTTCCAGATTTTTTCTTGTTACATGTGATTTTGTCAACAGCTTTGGCAACTAGATCTTCCATTTCGCTATCAGATGATTCGTCAGGGGACTCCATTTCTAAAGTGTCAACAAAAACAAATCTGATGTTGACAGCACACGTGCTTTGGGACGATTTTGGTTAGACCGAAGAACGTCGCGCGTTCACTTCCTTGATATAAAATATAGTTTTTAATATCTATGGATTTTATTTCATCTTCGATGAAGATTTCTTAAATCGAAAACATATGTAAAATAGAAATAGTCGTATTCTTTCCAAAAACCAAATGTATAGACGAAAAAAGGAATAATTCTATCATTAGCGGAGTAATATCTGAACGTAAAAAATAATGGGACATAACTCCGGTACCTCTTCCTGTTTATTTGCTGAGAAATGGAAGTCGATTTCAGGATCTTCATCGTTGTCAACGTATCATACTCCAAGTTGAATTTTACGGAATGAATCAAGACCTGCCTCAATAATCTATACAAACGTAATTTTATGGCGATTGGATAATATAAACATGAAATCGACTGGTAGTGAGACTCTTTTCTTGTTTCTCTTGTCTCTTATTCAAATTACAGGAAGCAGGACCACAACATTAAGATGCGAATCTTTGCTTCTTGGCCAATACACATGCAAAGAACCTGAGATTGACACAGAAACACAAAGTGCAAAGGGATGCAGAGAGAACAGGACTGTTTTAATTCAATGTATGCCAGCTGAAGAAATCAGTTGTATTGGACTGGACGGGAAGGCTATGACTTACAATGGAACTGTTGTAGGATTCTTAAAAGAAGCACCTTGCAGATGGACCAATGGATACTCTTTTGAGACCTCTTTATTATTATCCATTTTTCTTGGGATGTTTGGAATTGACAGATTCTATCTCGGATATCCTGCTATTGGTTTACTGAAATTTTCTACACTAGGGTTTTTCTTCCTAGGACAGCTTGTAGACATTTTATTGATTGCCACCCAAGTAGTGACTCCATCAGATGGATCAGACTATGTCATTGATTACTATGGAGCAGGCCTCACAAGGATAGTCATGGATAAATTCACATATGTTAAACCTCCAGATTCCTAAGAAAATGTTTAACTGTACATGTGATAATAAAAAAATCCATTAACATTCACTCATATTCATAAAGTAGCTGGATCCTTTCATGTGACAATTTTGTTGAAATCCACAACCATGAAATATCTGAGTAGTTAATTTGACTTGAAGATAATTTGAAATGCATCATAAATATATGGGTCTGACTTGAATGATATCTCATGTAAAGTTGCAGTTTGTCGATTTAGAAACAAGAAGATTAAATTATTTTGAATCAAGCTTTTTTGTATTTGAGTATTCTTTATATCATAAAAAACATCTTTGATGCATGTGCATCAGTCTTGAAATGTTAATGAAACATTGATGAATGTGGATTCAAAATAATTTCATTACATTTGTAAGATGAATATTCAGTATTCTGATTAAAAATCTTCTGTTTTAGTATTTTGAAGAACGTGGTATTCAGTTTTACATAATCTTATACATGTATGTAGTATATATGACAATAATGCATGGAATACTATCATTTTGGTCAATACTAGAACATTGATTCAAAACTTGCACATCAAATTATTCATTATTATTACTGCCCTAGAAGCTTAATTTTGCATCAATCAAACAAGAACAAGGCATCTATTTGAGATGACAACTGCAGAAAGTCAAACCTCCCAAAAAATCACTGAAGCATTGAGTAGATCCAGAAATTTTGAAAGGAGGCCTTTTCATATGTAACACTCTGCCATTCAAAGTTGTGTATGCAATTGAAAGTTAGGTAAACCTCAGTTGAAGTGGACACAAAAAGGGGCCATAACTCTGTAATAAAATTGGAGGCTGTTTCATGAAATGATGTTAAAGCTATGGTCCGGACAGAAATAAATAAGAAAACGACCTAACTCTGTGAATAGTGTTCCTCAGGACATATTTTTGAAATGCAACTCTGCCATTCAGAGATCATGGGTATATTTATGAGGGTAAAAAAATAACAAAGGGCCTTAACTCTAAAAATAAGGGGCTGTGTAATTTTATTTTGGTAGAAAACACTCTTCATTCCTAGGAAGTGTTTTTTATGGAAAGTTTAAAGTTGCTGCATGAACAGTTTTAATTAACAAAAAAAGGAAGGGCCATAAAGCTGAAAATAAGTATGTTTGTGGCATAATTTTGATATGCGACATTCTACCATTCTGAGTACTGTTTGATTGCAAGGTTTGAAACTCTTTTGGAGATATGTCTTTGACAAGCAAAACCTAATGAAATAAACAAAGGGCCATAACTCTGGATATAAGGGTCTGTGTGATCTATCTCTTCGGTATGCAACACTGCGATCCCAAATTGTGTTTGCATTTGAGGTTGCTGCATCAAAATAACGCAATGGATGGATGATGCCATATGACCATTCATGACAAGATATATTAATATTGAAGCCAAATGAATGACAGATATGTTAAAATTGAAGCCAAATGAATGACAGATATATTAATATTGAAGCCAAATGAATGACACATGCTACGACACAGCATAAAAAGGCACGGTAGTCTAGTGGTATGACGGTAAGGGCGCCGGCCTCATGGGATCCAGTCACGTCACGGCACTGTGTTGTATCTTTGAACAAGATACTTTTTCTCCGCTTGTTCCAGTCTACTGAGCTGTAAATAATTATGTGGTTGGGCAGTGCTAGAATTGTTGAATGTCAGCTGTGAGTGCCGAAATGGCAGCACCGGCTGTATGCTCCCCATGGAGTTGAGAAAGATATTGGCAGGTTGCAAAGGCCCTATAACCACAGATAATAACTTGTGAACCACTTTGAGACAACCTTCAAACTAGGTTGTGTACAAGAACCTCAATTTTCTATTATTATTTTTTTTTTTTTATTATAAGCTCATTTAATCTTTCACTTCACAGCAATATAATAAGAGTCCGTTACTCTCACTGAATGAAATAACATGCAAAGTCCAGCTTTCGATATCTTGATATTTCCCAAGGATTTATTACATAATTAAATGTGCATGCATAGTTCAATAAAAATCATGACTGTAAATGTGTTATATATATACAATTTTTTTTATATTACAATGAACAATCTCAAACTTATATTATGAATAACTTACAGTAGTGGGTATGTACACAACCATATATACAGTATATCCTCTTTATTTACACGGCGTTATGACTATATACAAGGTACACTGTACATGAATACCACAAACCGTATACAAAACATCCTACAGACAGCTTGTAAGTTCAAGCACACTCACTCAAACACATTTACTCGATCACTTTAGGCTATGACTCAAATCTGTGTTCATTATGTTACATGAAGATAATACATGTACTTGAAGCATATTTGTATGTAAATATAAAACATTTATGACACCTACATTATAACTTGTAAGTACACATGCCTAATGTGTTTAAATCAATCTGACTGTTATATTCCCAAAGGATATTGTTACATTACTGTACATCAAATGCATCCTTTCAGCAGAATTCCCCATTGAAAGTCAATGTACAGTACCTGTCATCACAATTCAACTAATGGTAATTGAAATTTTGTAAAATAAATGAAGATGTACACATGTAATTTATTAGGTAAACAAGAATGCATGCATTAGCAACACTCTGGTAATTCTAAACATGTATTCAATAATTTTGAAGAAAAAATAAGGGAGGTAACTGTAACACAAATCACAGGTAGGCTGTGTAATGCATCCCTAATGATGGGTTCCTGCTAATTTATGGCAAAATATCGGTCTTTGAAAGATTGAAAGTGTCTGGTAATTTTCCAGATTAATCACACAAATTTTCCATAAATATTTTCATTGATTTCCAATCCAATATCGACAAATGTGTGAATAAAAAACAATTTTACACTTACCCTGATCATGAGCACACTAAGAAAGTAACAATGTGGTCACCATATTTCACCTGTCATTTTATTTATGAAGAGTCGATTTCATTGACTAAAAGGTAATACATAGTACATTTTACTACTGTACGTATGAATGTGCAGGTAAATGCTACTCTACCCAAAAATGATATATGCTGTTTTCACCAATAGAAATACTATGACCTCAGTACAACTTGCATTGCAACACAAGATGGGATTAAAGTTGGTTGTGAACAACTGATTCTCGATTCTATGGTATTTTTTGGAAATCAGCTTTTTTCCCCCATCATGCAAAATAGCATGTGTCCAATGAAATATTTATCATAAATCAGGATTAATGGAAAAACTGCTAAATGAAAATATTTTCTTGTTTGTCATTAAATATTCTCAAAAAGTAAAACAAATTATTGTAAATTTTAAGAGAAAAAATACAGAATAATAACTTTGTCTAGCTTAAGTCGTAACTTTACATTTGTAAGAAAGCTGCTAAAACTACTTGTTTTCTTCTTGTATTACATTCATCATTAAAATGAATATACTCATGGCAAAAGAGTGCCATTTCCAAATCATTATGGCACAAAAATGGTGATCACTCTTTTTGCAATTTACCACAAAAATTATAAGGCATTCTCAAGCTCCGATATATCCAAAAGTAGAAATATGAATTCTCAAGTGTGCCTCAATATCACAGTACAAGAGAATATCTAGAAAACTAGATATTTGTATTTAATGTGCATAGTGATATATGCAGAAAGAAAAATTCACAATTATGCCATGGAAAATGAAAATGTCATACGTATATAAATGCCAAGTATTTGCAGTCGAGATATCCTTTTACTGTAGTGAGAACTTGAATTGTCTCAGCTGTAATATAGCTAAGATATTTTTGATATCTACAACACAAACTCCTGAAGCAGCAAACAAGCATTTAATTGGCAAGTGATATGTAGAATCAAGATAATGCGATATATTCCATTTTAGAAGTAATGTTCATCATTATGTGTCTGCTTCGATTTCACAGGTACAGGTACCACAGCAACAAAAAGAAGGGTTATACATGTTTAATATGCATCAACCTGGACATTTTCCCTTAAAACCTGTAGCAATCTACACCGTAAGTGAATCCTTAAATATCACAGACTAAGGGAAGGTCCAGTCAAGTACAGATTTCTGGTCTGTAACTATAGTACCTGTTACAAATATTGAAGAATATAAACACATGATAATGATGATTTCTTACAATTATTTTCTTCTCCAAACTCAAATTCTCCAGCAGCTTTACCTTCACCCTATTTGTGAATTTGATAAAATACAATGTCATGTATCTGTTACATAATAATTATACACACATTAAATAAAGTGTATTCATTAATAGATGTTGTGAATGTAATATTACCAAACTGTCAAGTTAATTTTTGAAGACACAAAATCACTGTTTCAGGCTAACTTGCAGTATATTATCTCTATATCACTGACTTACTGTATATTCAATTCTGGGTCCAAACTGAGTTCCTTATATATGCATGCAACACAGATCTGAATGACTAGAGCAGAGTCTTGATACATCTCTGTAATAATTTATGTATTAATTGAAATCAAAGTAGTAACATGATTTGCTTTGAAGGACTCGACAGACAAAACACTGATTAAAACATAATAACAGGTATCTACCAGTGTAATTTACCTACACAATGCATTTATGGAAATCTTCACTAACCATAACAAAGCAAAAACATTTTCTTTCCATTTTTGAAATCATACTTAATATTTCAATGATATCACATTTATCAATTTGACAGAGTGATTTTCTGGAGAAAAAAAAACATCTCGTATTTCCCAAAAGAGAATCTCCTCTCTGGGAAAGGAAACAACCCCACATTGGTCTCTAGATCTGCCACTGCAGATACGTTTCACATTTGAAACTTCTTGTCTACTGGAATGTTATAAGTATAACTGTTGGTCAAATTGTTAGTATCTTGCAAGTGTGTGTTAATCTTACTTCATAAAAGCTGGACTTATCTCCGAGGTGGGTTCAAACATTAAGTTTTGTAACCGACAACAACTTGTGAAATATCCCCCACCTTACCAAACTTTACCTAGGAAACTAGGGTGTTCCAACCAATTAATGGAAAAATATCCCACTATACTAGATGAAACCATTCAATATCCAACCTTTCTGGTGATAAACCTGGATAGCCTTAGATTTGAGGTAGAATGGGTATTTTACCAATAGGTAATTTACCGTAAAGTACCCTATGTAGATGTTAGGTCAGGCTTTAGTTTATTCTTCACCGACCTTTTGTCCCAAACTAACATTTTCCCATGGGGAAAGCATTGTTTAATTAACTCTATCAGCCCTATGTAACGTTAATAGACTCTACCATGCATTTATATGGATGAGTCCATTATGGTCTACAGTGGTGAAAGGGTTAAGGAAAATTCTTAACTGAGGCTAAGAAAAACTTGTGAAACTGGTGCCAGTTTATCATAATTTGTTGGATTTAATACATGTAATTTCCTTTTGTACCATACATATCAGTATTTGTTAGCTTGGAGACAGCTTTGATACAAGTCTGACAGGGTAGGTTTATGTCTACAAATTTGGTATGTTATACAGAGCAGGTTGGAATAACATCATTATATATATTAAACATTCTGAAAGTTTGATTACAAACAACACCAGGACTGTCAGCTATTCATTCCAACAGAATTTGACTTCTAGCACCAACATTAGGCAGTAAAGAGCAGTACAGATCTACGGGTTGGATATTACAGGTAGATACCTAAACAAACCTATTGTTCCTTGAGCTTCTCATTGTGATCTCCTAGTACAATCACATCAACATGTAAACTAGCACAATTGATTCATTATTCTCACAAAATAGGTTCAGACATTCAGATCAATACCCCAATCACAACACTGATCACAGACTATCACAGAAAGGCATAATGGTATACAGACCACATACTCTGTACTAGATAAGTAATACAACCTCACACACATTAGTGTTACTTGTGTAGGTTTACTTACTAGTGCATTTAAATAGTGATGTCTGCACAAGTGTAACAGCTTCTATAATGTTGATTCACATGATATTAAACTGACGGTTAATAAACTGTTGTCGAATGGGTAATTTAACAGAACGAAATTTGCACAATGTTTTATAGTCATGATTTCAAATATTTATGATAAAGATAATAAATTATGAAATATTCCATGTAACCATACCACTTAACACTTTGATACTCTTTGATTAGTTTTATTAATATTAAAACCCTTCTAGATGAACGGTTTGTGGTCAAAATCTTCATTTTGAAGTTCTAGTATATTTCTTTTCTATGGAACAGTTATACAAAACCAAAAATCTTCATTTTGAAGTTCTAGTGTACTTCTTTTCTATGGAACAGTTATACAAAACCAAAAATCTTCATTTTGAAGTTTTAGTGTATTTCTTTTCTATGGAACAGTTATACAAAACCAAAAATCATCATTTTGAAGTTCTAGTGTATTTCTTTTCTATGGAACAGTTATACAAAACCAAAAATCTTCATTTTGAAGTTTTAGTGTATTTCTGTGGAACAATTGAACACAACCTTCATTGTTGGTGTTCGGTATGTAGCAGGAAACAAACTGTAGGACATCCTGTATTAAAGGACAGGTATTACGGGGTAACACACATTTCCGTTTGTAAGGAGTTGTCACTTCTCCACTTCTATCAAGTCATACATTAAATCCATAGGACAAATGTGTGACCTCTAAATGTATGTTCAATGTGACCAGCACTGCTATCACAAATCTATGTGAGATGTCAGTTGTACACAATCCCTGTGTTAGATAAGACAAGTGTGTATACTCTCTATGAACTGGGCCTATTATTGCAAAGGTAGAACGTGTTTATCTCCTTCAGTATTGGCAACTCATCCCACAGAGAGAGGTATGCATACTCTTGATATCTTTGTTGGAAATCTGTCCCATTGGAGAGGAATATGTATGCATACGGTCTATACCGAAACATGGGTACAGGAGATTCCTATCATGTATAGACATATTGACACAGTCTCTATGTCAGTGTTACCAAACTAATTGCACATACAATCATCCTTGGTGGTTTTGGCCATGTATCGTTAAGTGTTTGTTAGGAACTTCCTTGTTGCACTCATATAATCTGTACCTTTCCTTTACAGTATTTACACGGTAAGAAGTTGTGGTCTATATCATTCGGCCTGTCAACTAGTGTGGAGTGTCCAATCTCTGTTAGCAGGTTAAGAATTTTGTTGGCAGTCTGGCCCTCCTGTGGCCCCTTGGTATGGACGTGGCCCTCGTCGTGAGAAGTCTGACTGTGGTGACGGTGATGATGGTGTTGGTGGTGGTGGTGTGTGGTTTGGTGTTCAGTTGGTTGGTCCATCGTTTCTGTGACTTCCTTATTTGTGAAATTGTCCTGACCTCCCACAATAGCCTCGACCTCACTCTCTGAGTCGGACTCAGAACTGGTATAGTCAGGCCAGTCCACTGAAGAAGGAGTTATTGAAATATCAGTATATTTCTCATTCATATTTTTTTAATCAATAAACATACGATATAGACATAATTTTCATTGATATCAGAGTGTTTCTGGTGTTAACTTTACGTGTGCTTATATAACATGTCAACAAATAATGCAATGAAAATAGAACTGAAATAAATCTTGGTTACATTTGAAAGAAATAGTCTAAGGAACAAAACAAATTTTCATGTATTTGATTGACAGATTGACTGAAAGATGCTCAACTTTTACTTCCTCTGAAACCTGTCTGAACCAAACAATATCATATATCCATTAATTATAAACAGAATATTGGATTACATCGATAAAATCCACCAAAGCAGGAATACAGTGGCACTTAGTTCAAGTTTTGCTCATGCTGACTTCTAGATTATAGGCAAGCTTCATTAGGAAAATGTTAAAACTAAAAAGGTATGTATCTGGTCTTTGTTTACCATCGTTACTATTGACTCCATTCGTCAGAGGCTGGAGAGCGTTCTGGATGTGTGGTTGTACACTGAGGTCGTTGGAATGCATGGAAGTGTGTGCTTCTTCATGGTAATTAGACAACATATTCTTCTCTCCAAGTAACTGCATCACTAGCTGCTGCAGCTCCCCAAGTTTCTCCTACAATAGGAAATAACTTCAGTCACACAACCTATTTTTTTATTTTTTTTATTAATTTTCAACTTCATTTTTTTCCAATGCCATTATTAGAAAGTAACAATATTGATAGAATCGACCATGTAGACAATGTCATGCTTGTGATAAAACTCCCTGCAACTTATGGTACACAACAAAATAATTTGAGGTATAAAATATGTTAATTAAAATTAAATGAACTTTACACTAAAGATGTATCGATACAAACAGGAAAACACTTAAAGCACAAACCTCCATACTAAAATCATCATTTTGAAGTGATTTATTGACACTATCACACCTTGGAAGCAAGATGGGAAAATATCAACTGAAGGCACAATATTTTTATCAAGTTGTCAAATCTGAACCTGCAAAGGATTTGACAATTTAATAATCTTATCCTGAGAGTTGTGATATGGCTATATTGACCCTATGGGGGAGAATGATTTATTTCTCTTACCCTCAAAGTGGGGAATGATTATTTTCCTCTTCTAAAAAGGAACTGTTTCAGTCAAAACAATGCCTGTATGCCAAGCATTTTTCCCTTTAATACAAGGTCTACTGATTGTACAGAAGGCATATAATTTAATTGTTATAATGTGATATCACAGAAAAACGTGCATGGTAGCTGGCCCTGGTAGAAATATTCACCTGTAATTGTTCTCTGTCTTTGGCAAGGTGGGCAATGTAGTCGTTTTTCTGATATTCTCGTTGTTGTAGCAAAGCACGTTGGTGATGATATAATGATATGTACTCTCCTACAAAACATCAACAGAAATAACTCCACCCGGCAATCACACAAACAAGATTCATTAGTATGTGCTGTAGGTATCTCAGACTGAAGAGAAATTTGAAAGCTATTGTGTTATACATTAAGGTATGTCTGATCCCCTGGGATCAAAATATGATTACAACGCAACTGTTACCATTTCTTTTCCAAGTTTTAAAGACCTTGCAAAAAAACAACTGATTCTTGTTTATGCCTACAGCCAGCTTTTTAAGTAAATATTAAACATGAGGTTCTATACTGAAAACCAGGTAGATAATTTACTATTGAGAAAAATATGTTCTGATCATTGTGCATCTATTATAATCAAATGGGCTGGTACAATATTGTTTGCCATTCCCATGATGAGTTCAATCACTTCAGTAACATGTTTGTCCTTTGAAAATAATATTGTATTTCTTCTTTCTTGACAAAATTGGTATCGTATATGTTTTAAATTTTGGGATGAATAATATTCAATTTTTTTCCCCAGTTGTGCTTCACACTCTTTAATAAAATGTTAAAGCATTTTTTTTTCAACTTGATGAAATGTAAGAAAAAATACTATAGATTTCAGTTATATAGACAAAACATGTTCTGTATTAGAACTCATCCTTGGCTATCTGTAAGGTTAACCCTACATTCACCTTCTCAACTCCATACATACAAAAGTATTCACTTCATTACAACCCAGCACTATACCTATAGTATCTGCCTCCCCCTCTAGCTGTAGGACTAGATGTTCCAGCTGCTCAGCCTTGTCTGACAGCTCGGCTTTGTCCCTCATCACACCGGTATATTTGTCCTCTATCATCTGCATGGTCTTTCTCATTACATCGTACTCCTGTCGGCTCACCTTGTCATTGTCTACATGGAATGTACCTGTAACACACACAAAGAATAGTGCTAACTTCCCAAATATATCTCTTCAGTTGCTTTTTATCATATTTTGCTTCACTGTCAGACAAGAAAAACTCTGATTATGAGGGCAGCCTTTTAATACTTTTACAAAGAGTTACCTCTAAAATAAACAACATTTAAGACTCTGTTTAGAGGCTTGAAAAATACTTGAATTACAGGGCCTGTTCGTTTATGCGGAACAACCGGTTTGTCTGTTTTTAAATGTAACATTTTCGGGTATAAATCCTGGTGGACCTGCAATTGTTTATGCCCGCCTTGCAAGGCTTTGTCAAGGCTCGCCTGAAAGCACCATCAGATAACTAGGTCAAGCTTTATTTCCTAAACGAACATCTCTGGTCCTGCAATCCAACCATTTGGATCGCGATAAACTAAGTGGCCCAAGAGTCAAATCTACATGTAACAGAAGGGTTCATACTCTATCAAATGTTCTAGATCTCGCAGCGGACTAGGGGCAGGTTAAGACAGATATGATTAAAGACTCAGCCCTGAATATCTGTCTGTCCTTGAATAGTGCTTTAATATATACCTGGTAGTTTGCATGGAAGGAATTTTATGACCAATCTGTATGCTATGATTAATGAAATGATAAAGACAACAATAAAGCACCTACAACGGATCTAGAGTAAACGATTGGAGGGTCCGATATTGAGATTTCCTCGCACTATGAGTAGATAAGCTTGTGGAAAGCATGTTACATTATCACACTTGATGATTGATAGATAAGGACTAAAGTTATAACATACTTTTCTGTACGATCGCCTCCTCCAGGTCAGTGATTTTCACAGTGAGACTGTCGGAGAGATCCCGCTGTTCTTTCAGAGTCTGCATCAATTGGGTCCTCTCAGTCTCCAGTTGTTTTATTGCTGCTGTCAGTGAGTCAATCTGAATACGCAGATATTGATTAATTTAAGGTAATCAGTGTCAAAATATGATAGTAGTTTGGGAGACTTCCAATTTTTTTTAAAGCCGAATAGGCCTGTGGAAACTCGCAAAGACTTCTGCAGTAGTATTCCATATTTGCTTTTAAATCAAAATGCATGCTCTTAAAACCTTAAATCTTCATATAATATTAATGAACTGTTGAAGATTGCAGACTTTGCAGTAGTATTTAAATTACTTTTATATTCATGATAACCTCACATTTTAAACATTAATTCTGGCCAATGTGCCATCTTTATGTAATATTTTTTTCAAAAGTGCATTTTTTTTTGCAAATGAAGTCCTGGGGTTACCTACCACATCATCCCTTTTCTTCTCGTCCTCTGGATTCAGGCCTGGGTTGTTTTGATTGTCCGAGGCCTTGATCAGCATGGTACGCAGCTCACAGTTCTGGGTCTTTAGGGCGTCTGTCATGTCCTAGAGAGGTACAGGTAAGAAAATGTAAAATAATTCAATTTCACATATAAAGTAGGATAACAGTATCAAAACAGAACATTATATAGAACAAGAAATTTTTATTCAAACTCAATTTGATTTTTCTCTTCTGTGATTTTAACTAGCAACTATGATAAAACCACCTTTAGATGTCAATGTTGGTGTTCACCTTGTCATGAGCTGGGCCAATCAAATGACTTGATACAGCTATTGTGATGATCAGTGATCACATTGTACCATTGCAACTGAAATTCAACTTACTTTTAATATTGTTCATCAAGTTTATTGAAGCTTAATTCAGAAAATTCTAAGTATTAAGGCCATACAAAGTTAATGATTAGTTTCTCAGGCCAATTTTTTCAGAAAATGATGAGGAAGGGAGGATTTATTTTTATTTTTTAGCCCTCATGAAAGTGATGAGGGAGGCTTTTTTTGTTTTACCATCTTCAAAAAATTGACGAGGGAGGGTGCATTCCCCCACCCCCCTGATAATTAATACTAAAATATGTATTAAATGCTGTTTTAGAGAGAGTTTTATACACTTACGTATTATTTAAAATAAAGTATGCTTTAAACAAACAATAACGTATTGCACGGTATCATGGCATCCAATGTCATCGTCAGACAGATAATGCAACTGGACCAGCAGCTGTACATGTGTTGTCTGTTATTTCAAACTTGATGCCAAATAATGCAACAGAAGCAACAACCACTGCTGTGTCGGTCGAAACTTTCGATTTTACTCCGTCCAATTCTAACGATGTACGCAAGATCAATATATTTGGCCAGAAAAGTCCAATCTGATGGTCCCAGACCAACACATTCAGAGAGGTTCTTGCATAGATCGGCAAAGGTATAGCTTTGACTGTACCCGCTGATGACATTCCATGGTAAAAGCACTGTTGAATAAGACATCTGTACTGAAATTAGCGACAAGGCCATGCCGTTATCGGCAAGACGCTTGATGTCAATTGTGCCGATTCATAAAAGCTCTGACGAGATGCTGTTTTTGAGACCAATAGTTGAATCGGACGCGGGTGATTAAATCCTTATTTTTTCCATTCCGCAATTTTTTACCGCATCTTCTTTTTCTTTCTTTTTCAATTTGGCAATGAAAACGGTGATGCGGGAGGTAAAAAATTTACGAGAAACGAAAAATTAAGTTTGTATGGCTTAAATTATTTAAAAGTTTATTGATCATTGTAGATAGTCATATATCTAAAAGAAAGGTAAGGTGTGTTTACATTGATTTGTTTTGTTTACCTGTGAGTTTTGCAGCTCGCGTTGGAGAGTTTCCACCAGCTGAGCCTGTGCCTCGTAGTGTCTCATTCTGTCATTAATCTGCTCGTGGTGGTACTGCTCTTTTGTCACTTCATGTGTTGTATGTTTCAACTCTGCCAGCTTCAAGTCTTTTTCCATCATCTGTTGAACAAGATTAAAATCCAAAATGTTCACATTTTATAGTTATGTACTTCCAAAAAAAAAAAAGAATCAACACTCAGTGAAATCTTTAGCATATTTATCATAATTTTGTTCCTTTCATATTGGTTATCAAGCAGTACACATTTTCATGAATCCCCTATAATTTAAATGAGTTTATGAGAAGTTCATGTTCCAAATGTCGTATCCCATAATCCGCTTTGAAAATAATTATTTAAATATTTAAGGTCAGAAATGACAATTCTTGGTTTTTTTCCTCTCAAGTTATAATGTCTAAGATAGTAAAGATGTCTATTATCCATTTACATGTACCAAGTACTACTAGGTTTTCCGAAGATTTTGAAAGGTGCAAGATAAATTTGCCAAATATTAAAACATTGCCAGAAAATATCGTGAAAATTCCGTAATCCTAATACATACAGTTTCTCTTAAATCCTTGAGGTTATCTTCTTGCTGACTGAGACGACACAAGTGTTCCTGTGATGAGTGCTGTTCGGACTGGACCTTCGTCATCAGCTCCATGTTGTCATTACTCTGTAGTAACAGAGATTAACTCTCATTAACCTTCTTATCTAGGAGTTAGTAAGGCACCTATGAAGAGTTGGCCAGATACATATGGACAGTACTGGTCCTTTTTACTTCACAGGATAGATGTGAATTTCTGTTTATTTGTTTGGAACCTGGTTCAAAACCTGTGTAACAATACCACAATTACAAAGCTAGGATGTCAATTTATGACCAAGAATATATATTTAATCCTGACATCAGATAAAATAACAGAAAATAAGTCACCGAACAAGCCTAACAAAGGCAGATCAGTGCATTGATCTGACAAAGACATTCCTAACACATTAATATGGGAAAATATATTTGCATTCAATAATTTCACCCATAATGGTAAACAGCCATTAAGTTGCACTAACCAGCTTGACAAATCCGTTTTGTAACTCAGCCAGCTGGCTCTTGAGGTCTTTGTTCTGGGTGAGAGCACGACTGAGGGCTGTTTTGTTGCTCTGTATACTGTCCAACAGTTGAGCTTTATCACTGGCCTCCATCCCCATCTCTGACATGTCATTCTCAAGCTCCAGTATCCGGGCCTCTTTCTCTTCCAGTAACCTACCAGAGAATAAGAAAAACATTCTCAAACAAAAACATATTTTAAGCTAACAAGGAGGTCAATAATAGATAGACAGGATCTGAATCAAGTAGCATCAATATCATCTATCAGCGAACATTTCGCATTAGATATTCATGTACGAGCGATTATTACCCATAATAATCAATAATGGATATTACCTAGTCCCCTTGAACATCTTGCAATTTGCCAAACTTACTTGTTTGGTGTTCTGATAACTCAATGTAATCAAACAGTGGTAAATCTCCAAAGTAAACATAATACTTAATATGTTATTTTCTGTTATTGTCACGTGCAAGTTCTATTGATGTATGGTAAATCCTAACAAAGGCATATTTAGGTTTCATGAACTTTCATTATTAAACTCTTACAGATTATATAATCTACATGCCCTGTACAAGAAGGACTCAAAAACAAGTCCAGCTGTGATGTGTTTCTGAGACTGGACCTGACTACATAGACTCCAAGCCCTATATTAAAGTGACAGTTACCGGCTGAGCTGTGAGTTATCCCTGATTTGTGAGTCATGCTGTTGTTGGAGATCCTGATGCTGTTTCTGTAGTAAGTCAATCTCCCTTTCCCTCTCCATCATCGCTACGTTGGTCTCTTGTTGTTGGTGTTGATTGGCATTTACATCCTCTACAGGAGAAACATTTGTGTGATGACAAGTCAAAATAATGTGTCAACATAATACCTTGTACATAAAATATCAATTAATAAAAACAATCTTTAAATACTTAGACTACACTGCTTGAAAGATATCCTATGTCCTACTTTTGTGACTTCTGCAAAAATTATCAAGAATGTCTTTTAAATACATGTATAAAGACAGATATGATGCATAAATAGTGTATTGCTTGTAGATTATGTACTTAACTTTAATGACAAAATAACTCAAAGATCTGGATCTGCTAGCATTTAACTTGACTTGAAATTTACTACAACTTCTGATTTCCCAATAAGTTTGACTGCAAAAAACAAAACAAAAAACCGTTGATGTAGGTACTACCTAGTTGTTGTTGTAGTTGTTGTATACTGGCCTCTAACTGATGTTGTTGTGTCACCATTACTTCACGTTCTTCTGTCAAACTTGTCACCTGTAAGTTAAATCATTATCTAGTGTATAATATGCAAAGCAGAATGACTGATCCATTTGTCATTAGAAATTATCAAGCTTTATTGCTACAAGAACCAATGCCAGTTTAAAGCTTTTAAATACAAACATTTTAAGAAGTGATGTAAATAATACAGCTGAAAGCACAGGAAATGTAACATTCCGATAGTCAGAATAAAATCTGTGTATCTATGATATGAACGGTTATTTTCCCATTATTTTGCATTTCTATTCTTTATGAAAATGTTGTTTGCTGCACAGTTGCTAAATTAAGTATTGGTAATCTTCAGTACTGAACAGCCATTGTAATTTTCAATCATTTTCTGTCATGCCTTCCATTTACTGTTTACTTGAAAAGAGTACAAAGACAGACAACACAACATGTGACATTTTGTTTATACCTGTTCGGTGAGTTGTTGACTATGTTTTGTGACATTTTGTTTATACATGTTCGGTGAGTTGTTGACTATGTTTTGTGACATTTTGTTTATACCTGTTTAGTGAGTTGTTGACTATGTTTTGTGACATTTTGTTTATACCTGTTCGGTGAGTTGTAGACTATGTTTTGTGACATTTTGTTTATACCTGTTTAGTGAGTTGTTGACTATGTTTTGTGACATTTTTTTTATACCTGTTCGGTGAGTTGTTGACTGTGTTGTTGTAGCTGATCTATATAAGACTTGTACTGATCCGCCACCTGGTCTCGCTCACCACACGCCTTCTGGAATGCTTCAGAGTACTGTGGACATAATGTCAACACCTTGTGTGTAATTATTTAACTCAATATCTCTACAACGATAGAAATTCCTGAACAACTTACAGATCAAACTTCCACAATCTCAGTTAACAAATTATCAAAATATGATTCTTCTACAGTGAATAGCAAACAAAATTGTGGACAACAGAAAAATTGATATTATGTAAAAATGAACCAACTTATTTTACAAGTATTACTTCATAAAATTTAAATCGAAATATCATACAGCATAATGCTATATATTAGTTTTAAATATACTGAAAGCAGGAAATGCCTGTTTAAACTGTTCAAATTTCTGAAAATCTACAGGAACACTTCAGATTCTTAAAACAAACATTAAGTTAATGCATAAACATGTTTTTAAAGGCACTTTACACTACATTCAATAGAACAGTCCAGTCTACTGTAAATATTACCCACCTCCTGAACTTGAGAGGCAAGGAGTTCCTTTTCTCGTTGTAGTTGATCCATGATCGCTAAAGATTCCTGTTTGCTGTCCCCCTGACTTGACAATTGCTGGGTGTACAGTTCTGACATTTCAAGTCGCTTTGTCAGATCTCCTATCTTTTGTTCCATTGCTGTTGATTCTGATGCCTATTAAGATGAACAGTATGGGCTTTATTAATAATGAGGTACAGATGCCTATGAAGATTATAAAGTATTGATTTAATGATGAAAAATATGGTTCAGTAACTAATCAGTCTTATCAAACTATAAATCTACATCAATCTAACAGTTTTTAGTTTATAATTGCTCATGTTTTCTCATATTAAAATGCATATACTTTCCACTTCATTTTAAACAGACTACCAGCAGTAGATACAATTTTAAAAGCAACTTTAATTGTACAGGATGTTATGTACAATATACTGGTAGGTGAAAAACTTTTAACATTACAAACACTTTACTCTCCATCAAATCCCATAATCTCCCTTACATGTAGCAATTCAAACAAACCTTGGCTTGTAACTTTTCCACTAATTCAGAACACTGCTGCTTTAGATCTTCTTGTGTTTTACTGAAAATAAGAAATGAATACACTGTACAATCTTGTATGTGCATAAAAATTGTTAAGTTACAAATGTCATGTCACCAAACTTGAAGCTGAAACGTTTTTTTTTCTATTTCATTAAAGATCTAATTTTCCCATCTTACGTAAAATCATATTCACAGAAAATTTCCACTGATATCCAACATAAAACATCTTTTTTTACTTACTTTGATTTGTATAACTCCAATTTTAATCGGTCAACATCTTTTGAAAAATCTTTGCTATTCTGGAAAAAAAGAAAAAGAAGATTAAAGATTAACATTTTCTATTTTTTTTTTATTTTGGTAAAAAATATTATTTTTCTCTTAATCTCAATTGGAGAAATATTCTTATTTCATTTAGCCTAGACATTTAAATACACTATATTGTTTCTGATATGAAGTATGCAATTTACTTTTCAATAACAGAATTCAACCATATCACTCGGACAAAAATAGTAAATGTCTATATACTTTTCCTGGATGATATGATTCTGCTTCACAATCAGTTTTATTAATAATTTCCTAGAAGATTTTATTATATCAAATCAATATTTCCGCATGAAATCAAACAGCTGTAAGAGATATTCCTGGGTATTTTATTTAAATCACCTCTGACATAATTTGGGGTGTATACAGAATTAAATCTAATGAGGACTAATTAATTTGGGGATGTTTCTGTAAAGCAGATGTTTTCTGTAAAATTAATACTGTTCTCTCAAGATAAATACTGTCACTTTTAAAAGCTGTACCTGTTCAAATTTTTTACTAGAATTATTGGATGTTGAAAAGTCCCGCTCTAGATCTGCCACTCGTTGTCGAGAAGCTTTTAATCGCCCACTATATTCTTCGATCTCTTCTAAAACGTAAAAAAAAAAATTGATCAGTTTTTGTCCCAGTGTATCAACTCCTTATACCAGATAACACATTTAATTTTTAACAACATTTTACAAAAGCATTTACAGGTGATTTAGTGAACCAGAGTTTGTAGTTTAAGAAATGACCAGATTAGTGCTCACGTAAATATGTTTACATTTAATCTAACACATTAACAAAGTAAATATCAATGAAATAAGTAATTCTTTGTACATTAAATGTCATTACACTTTTTATTTTATAAACAAAAAGGTATCAATGTGACTTGATTTTTTTTTGTATAGGTTAGGATTTTCATTACCTCAATTAGGAACAAAACCAAAAGGAGAAATACATACTGAATCTCTGCTCTGCTATCTTCTGAGATTGGTTTAGCTGGGATTGAAGTTCTGTTTTCTCAGCCACTAAAATCCCAATGGTTTGTATATGCACCTATAAAATATAGATAACGGGTAACGGTTATCATTAGGATCTCATTAAGATTCTCTCTAGTAAACTGATATATATGTAATACAATGTATCCACTCTAACCAATCTGATTTGATCAGTGCAAATTTTTCAGTTGTCAATTTATTAAACAGTCAACCAGATTACAAGTAGACCTGTTTGATATGTCATACTTCAATACTGACAAGGGCTGCCGCTGTGAGAAAAAGAAAATTCTTCTACAAACCATACCTGTAACTGTTCTTTGAGTGGTCCTATTTCTTGACGCTGCTTGCCATCAAATGCACTCCGCTCTCGCTCAACTTGATCCTGTAGAGCTTTTGCATGCTCCCTCTGCAACATAACCATGAAGTAGGAAAGCAGTACAAACACTATAGTTCTAGCGCTAAACTGATAATCAGAAATTATGGTGAACTAAAAATGAAATATTAAGCAACGAGGGTTATAATCCATTTTTTTTTTATACTGATAAAAAAAATGTTAAGACATAACTTTTCTTTGCGTGTCATTTATTTTCCTTAAATACAATATTGACCCACTATGAAGAACAAAGCATTGTACTTACTGCTTGTTGAACTTGGATATTCAACTGTTCATTTGCTTCAGAGTGTTTTTCTAGCAATGAAGCTAATTCCCTATTCCTTCTCTGAAAAAGAAAAAAAAGGGAGAAGAGAAAACTAATTTTTTGTTAAAGCACTTTCATAATCGCAAAAACACAAATACATGTCCTATCTTGAATTTTTAAGAACTGCAGCATTTAAACATTTTACACATGACTCACATTTCGAAATCTGACTAGTTTGTCATTTAATACTAAAAATAGCACTAAATAACCCAAACAACAGTAGTCATGTACTTAAGGTGCACGTGGCTCCACACTTTCGCAATTAACCAGCAAAATTCGATGAAACTTTCATATAATGGTTATGCAACTATGTAGAGTTGATTTTATGAAAATCTAAACATTCCGATAGTTTGGGGACTTTTTTGGAAGAATACCAAAAAATGAATTTTCGTCAATTTTAATATTTTCCGGGTTTTTTTTGTGTGTGGCATTGTTCGGAACAATAACAACAATAATAAAATGAAAAGAAGCATTTCTAATTAACCCTACAAATATTGTATTTATCGCAAAATATGTAACACATGTTACACAAAGTATTTTTTATTTAATTTGTACAGATAAAAGTGATTATCTACAAGCTAAAAGCAAACAGGACACAAAGATCTATATATATAGAATGGGAAATTGAACAAAATATACACAATGGCTTTATAATTCATTTATTTTACATTCTACAATCACTTCGATCCGGGTGAGAGTTATCTTCCTTGAAAAAAATCTGAACTTTTTGCAGAGGGGTGACATTTACACAATGACAGTTGTCTCTGTTTACATAGAACAAAAATGATGGGAAAAAATCAAAAATATGATATCAAAATTATCAAATTATTGTTCTTTAATGGAACCAAATTACCCTCAGTCATGTACACTTTGGACATCATTCCACAGTCCGCTAACTCACGGTATATTTATAATTTCATGTCAGGTACATATGTGACAAGAGGCTATCGCATGGTATGCCGTTCTCACGTGCACTCACACATACATTTCATAGGTATCTTGATATTTTACAAAACATTATTTTCACAGAGTAAGTAGACTACATTTGTAAACACGATTTAATCGACAGAGCGAAACTCCCTCAACAGCGAAAATCGTAACAACCTCGAGCTCATGAACTTGTGTAAGCACGTGATATGCACATGTGAGGTTGGTACGTCCGCATTACATGCGTTTCCTATATGACCTTCTTGAGGTCGTTTGGTCTCATGTCACTGTCTTCCCGTGAGTCTGTTTATGTCTATGAATTGGAAAGCTTTATTCCTGAAGTACGTGATTATACATTTCCCGGTAAAATCTCGATATCGGGTGTTGACATATCATCGGCACGCACGTGTACTATTGTTTAACAGGGGCCTGTTCGTTTATGCGGAGCAACCGGTTTGACCGTTTATAAATGTTACAATTTCGGGTATAAATCCTGGCGGACCTGCAAATGTGTATGAAGGTCCAACCTTATTTAATAAACGAACAACAGTGGTCCGATCGGTTTGACCGTTTAAACGAAAACGGCCCAGGTGTTACTATAATTTGCACTACAATATTGAATGCCCGATACGCAATACGGAATTGACGACATGGTGTATATACACATTTCGATCAAGATAATTGAGTCCGAGCTGTACTTTTTCCGGAAGTACGTCACGAAAATGGACGCTGATGACGATGTGTGGAGCCACCTTAAGAGACCACCATTGTTAAAAGTCCACTTTTGCACCCATTGTAGTGATTTCTTTGTGAACTGAGCCAGAGACACCCTGTTTGACTCTAGCTCAATCAACAGTAGCGTTGGTCTTACCTCTAATTCTACTATATTAGCATTGTCCTCTTCTGTTGTATCAATCAACAGTAGCGTTGGCCTTACCTCTAATTCTACTATGTTAGCATTTTCCTCTTCTGTTGTAACAATCAACAGTAGTGTGGGTCTTACATCTAATTCTACTATGTTAGCATTTTCCTCTTCTGTTGTAACAATCAACAGTAGTGTGGGTCTTACATCTAATTCTACTATGTTAGCATTTTCCTCTTCTGTTGTAACAATCAACAGTAGTGTGGGTCTTACATCTAATTCTACTATGTTAGCATTGTACTCTTCTGTTGTATCAATCAACAGTAGAGTTGGACTTACCTCTAATTCTACTATGTAAGCATTGTCCTCTTCTGTTGTACCAATCAACAGTAGTGTTGGCCTTACCTCTAATTCTACTATGTTAGCACTGTCCTCTTCTGTTGTACCAATCAACAGTAGCGTTGGTCTTACCTCTAATTCTACTATGTTAGCATTGTACTCTTCTGTTGTATCAATCAACAGTAGAGTTGGACTTACCTCTAATTCTACTATGTAAGCATTGTCCTCTTCTGTTGTACCAATCAACAGTAGCGTTGGTCTTACCTCTAATTCTACTATGTTAGCATTTTCCTCTTCTGTTGTAACAATCAACAGTAGTGTGGGTCTTACATCTAATTCTACTATGTTAGCATTGTCCTATTCTGTTGTATCAATCAACAGTAGTGTTGGCCTTACCTCTAATTCTACTATGTTAGCATTGTCCTATTCTGTTGTATCAATCAACAGTAGAGTTGGACTTACCTCTAATTCTACTATGTAAGCATTGTCCTCTTCTGTTGTACCAATCAACAGTAGCGTTGGTCTTACCTCTAATTCTGCTATATTAGCATTGTCCTCTTCTGTTGTACCAATCAACAGTAGCGTTGGTCTTACCTCTAATTCTACTATGTTAGCATTGTCCTCTTCTGTTGTATCCATCAAAGAAGTAGACTAAAGATAAAACACAATTATTACATTAAAGTGGTACCACACAACATATTCTTCTTCATTTTAGAGGTTTTATTTTCATTCTTGTCAACTATTTGTCAGGTTGATACCCTGGACTGGTAAATGTTCAGGTCATTTCATATTAACCGAAGTGGTGCTAGAAATATGAATAGTTGTCATCAAATGTACATGTACCTTTCACTGAATTGTTGCAATATTAGATAATGCTGTTAAAACAGTGGTTTTCAAACGGGAAACTTTTTCACGATAAGATGTGTTCATAAATAAAGATAAACAGTGGCTAGATTCCATAATGAACAAAACACTATCTAAATAAATGGCTTTTTCCGTTGAACTGACCTCTGTTAGAAGACCGTTGAGTTGTCGTGACAGCTGTTGCAAACTTTCAGTAGATGCTGATGTCCTGCATGAAGAAAATAGATATTATTAGATGTCATAGCCAGGTTTTTAATTGCCATAAGACATTGCATGTGCCCCACTAAACTTAAAGTATAACAAAATCTCAAAAATGTTATGACATAACCCTATAACAATATAGTATAACTGAATAATTCTTATCATTTAGTATTGCCAATTACATGAATCAAGTTTTCATGACCTGTCTAATTTCCCACTGCAAATATTAAAGCACTTATTCTTCTGATCATGATCTGTCGATGCATTTAATGACATAAGATATTATAATAGAGTTTAGTAAAAAATATTGTGTATAACATTGATAAATCAAATCTTTCACGAAAAATACCTCCTATGAAATTGATTAAGTATGACCTTATTATTTTAAGTGTTTCTAGAATAAGATTAGTAATGGGACAGGAGTCATGTATAAGGTTTAGATTTGCCTAGAAAGGGATTCTACATCAGCACAATGAGAATAACTACAACATTTCACCAGGATGCTCTGATCCTATCACAATATCACACTCCAACAATACTAGTTCTCCTCTCTAACACTACTGCTCCTCTGTTTAGATATTGGGCTTTATGTCATTGATACAAGGCGGGATGTTTATTTTGGTGCAAGACCTAATGCATTATGAAAACTGTTAAAATGCTGTCAGGTATCTAGGATCATTCAATCTAGCATGATTATATGGAAACTTACAAGCAAGTAAATGATATGAAGGAAGATGATATGCAGGCTTGACGTCATTCCCAAGAAAAAGCAACACAAAAAATATGAGGATATGGGTGTGCTGTCTGACATCAAGGACAATGAAATTTAAACTAGACTTATAATAAATTAGCGAGGACTATTCTTGTTTCCTCTTTTCAATGGTCTTTTACATAAGATAGGTTTCACTTTGAGTGGGTCAGACTACCTATCTCTAGATCTATTCTTCCATATTTTCCTCAAATTGAATCAAATAAATAACAAAAACAAATTTAAAACAAAAATGTTAGCAAAATATAATGAAAACACATTTTAAAAAGTAAGCTATACACCATTAAAAAATTGAATGTAGGATTGAATAAAATAATTCAACATATGAATGAATATATTGATCAATATTTTTTTTGTCTTTTACTTGAAAACAATGATTTGTTTTGTGAACAAAAATATCTCTCTCCCGATTACTTTTTATATGCAATTATCATTATTTGACCTTTGACCTAGAGGTGAAGTTCATGATGACATAAATACAATGCACTGCTCACCAAGTCATCAAGTTATCCCTAAAAATTTATTATCTATAGCCTGGACAAAATTATACTGCAAAGTTGACACTTATCTGACATTAAACCTAGAGCCGAGGTAAAGGTTACAGTAACTTAATTACAATGCACCCCTCACCCTCTGAGTGTGTGATGCAAGTAAAAATGAAGTTTCATCAAAATTACCTTTGATTGTTTATTTAAGATATTGCCCAGCTAGATCTCATTGAAAATGTTATGCTTAGATTTGACTTTTTACCTACAGAGTATAGTAGAGATCACAGTGACCTAGTTACAGTGCACTGAACGCCTTCTGCGGGTGACGCATACTACTTAAGAGTTTCATTCAGTTTAAAAGTTATGAAAAAGACAAGATGTTATCAGAAGTACCAGTACTTCATTTAATACCATATGTCTCATTTGATGTATGGGGAAAAAAACAACTTGACATACAGAGAAATAAATCACAAAGAAAAATGGTTTTTTTAACATCAGTAAATATTGATATAATGTTCACCACCTGATATTAGGTATATGAAAATGAAGAAATCTTCATATTCTGAAGAAGTTAATCTGGGTACATGCAAACGTTTTGAGAAAATTCATTCAACAGAAAAGGTATTAGAAATTGGAATAAATACAACAGGCAAAGAGTCAGACAGTTATTGTTGGTTTAATACCTTTCCACACCAAACAGAGGTGATAGTAAACCACTGTGTTCTGTTTGCTGATAATTTCCTAATTTTCTTAAATTCCTGTATCAAAAAATAACAAGAAAACAAATTTTCAAAGTATAACTCGGACTTATTGTCTTAATCCCTACTTATTTGGTATGAAGTTGTTCATTTTATTCAATCATTATTTAGGGACATAGTTTGCCAAGACAAAAATCAATATCGGTTATTTGCATCCACTAGGGCTGCCCACAAACCATTTGACCTTTGTATGATCATGAACATTCGTTCTCAAATTCTCATCCCAACAAGACCAACCAAGCAGTGTTATTTTTTAACAACAGTGACCTTGACCTCTGGCAGATCACGTCCAAAACCAATAGGGTTCTTCATATNGGGGGGGGGGGGGATATAAAGGGACAAGAACTCGTTGGATTCAACAACTTGTGTGGACTAAATTGGCAAACTTAATCATGCATTCAGCATGTACTAGTGGCAAAGGGATTTTGTCATATACTGCATCTCTGATATACAGTTTCTAACAAATTAAATATCAACAATTATTTTCAATAATCAGCCTCATTACATTATTATGTTAGCACCTTAGGATTCATGATTTGCTACATTAGCCCTTACCTTGCATCAGGAATAATCTGTTGTGTATCAGCAGTCAGCTGTTTGCTGTAACTGTTATCCTGTAGAACCTAGGACAACAATCCAAATCTAGGTTATTTTTATCTAAAACCACATGGAGGACGCAGTTGATACATGAACATTATGTACTGAAAGTACCTTGTTTGTAAGAGTTGTCTTTGTATTTATCTGATTTACTTATTCATTCCAACACCTGATTTTTACATATATAACAAAGCAAGCATTAAAACCTAGGAGAAAAGCGACTCTGAATCCAGGTTTCCATTACTGATATACTGTATCAATACTTATGCTGTATACTGTCTAATTCTAGCCTGCTAGACCGGCCATCCTTAAGATAAATATAAATATTCCTCAACACTGGTTGTTGGTTATATATGTATGACAATACAGAAGGCAGCACTAACCTGGTCAGTGTTATTAATGACGGGATCAGTATTGATTGGTTCACTGTGGTTTTCCTGTGATAAATCAGTTTCAGCAGAATTAGATTTAGATTTTTTGTCCGACTGTTTGTTAGAAGTCTTGGGGTTGACTGGCGAGTTTTTTCCTGTTTTTTGCTTAAATTGCTTTAACTGAAAATAAAAGAAACAGATATTCAAACAAATGTGATATACTGATAAACATAAATCTAGCATAAGTCTCAAAAGCATTTGTAAATCACAACTTTCTGTAAGTACAATGGTACAAATCCAACCACTGAAATAATGATACTAGTTAGCAACATTATATTCATGTTCCATCAACATTTTCAGAAAGAATCACATGTACACAGGAGATTGAACCAGCAACCTCTTCCTACCAGATTGACATGCTCTACCCATTGAGGTCAAGACACATTTCCTTTAGCTTGAAGCTAGAAGGCAATCTTGCTCATATGTTTAAGGCCAAAAAATATATATAGTCTGTTTAGGGTTGCATTGGCAAAAAAATAGGGTAGGTAGGTCGGATATTTTTTTTTGTGTATATTTTTGGTCATGTGATTATGACCCTACTATAGTATGTAAAACAAAGAATTACATAAACAAGGTTCATTTGGAGGCAAATTTTGTTTTGGGTCGGGAGTAAAAAGCTAGGGTCGGTCGGGAACCCTAAACAGACACCTTTTTTTATTTTGGCCTAAGTAAACCTGTTACACAACAAATTCAAATATTTGGGTCTGTTCGTTTTTGTGGAAAACAACTTATTTCATTTGCCTGTAAGTAACTTTTTTGGTTACAAAATGTTTTTATGCAGGCCTTGCAAAGCTTAGTCAAGACTCGACTGAAAGCAGCATCAGACACTAAGTCTAGGTCCTACCATATTTCATTAACGAATAACTTGGGTCCAACCGAAAGCGGCCCTGGTGACATCAAAGGTACTAGTTTTGTCTGTCAAGTGCAATACACCCATAATATGAATAGGTTGCTAACTCTGTTCCCCTAGTAAAATGACCCATTTAAAATTTCCAGAAAACTTTGCAATTTTGTCATAATTCTTTTTCTTTAATTTTATGTATGATTTACCATATATCATGTGCATTATAGTTTTCGGTAGACTTCATACGAATTTTAGTTGGTCAGACACTATGCTGTCCACGGAATTCATTAAAGCGTGTCGTCCTGGGGACAGCATTGTCATACCCCTGGGGACAGCATTGTCATGGTGTCCGACAGTCTAGTAGTTAGGTCCGAGTGAAGGGGGTAAAAAAGGGGATATGGAATTTCTTTAGCGGCCAAGCCATGTCGTAACTAATGATCCATTTCATAAACAAATATATAATTGTTTAGTCACTGATAAATATGCATGCTAAGGTTGGTTAGAAACTCCTTCTCAGTCACGACCACTGCATCTCCATCCCTGATGCCGGTGTTTCTGATCGGCCCTTCTCATCTGTCAGTGTCAACATTGCCCCATATTTTAGGAATTAACAAAAGCATTTTAATTTCGACAGCCAAATCAACAAGCTTATGTGATTGTTAAATTAAACGATTTAGTATTGGCTTAAATATCATTGAGTTCTAGTGTTGAGAGTGTCAAACCTTCTTTCGAGCAGCGGCTATTTTCTCTCGTTTCGCACTGTCTGCCATTTTCCAGCCATGGATGCGTGCGCCTTTGACACGCAGGCGGAAGTTAAAGCTACATTGTAGGCATAAAATGTAATTTCTGACTATTTCATAACAAATATTGCGATGTTACGAATATGTTAGGAAATAAAGTTTAAACAAACCCTTCGAATTGTTTTACTTTGTAAGGATTCTGAATAATCAACATAATAAAACTTTTTGGAAAAAACTGTTCGGAACACCTCTTTCATTAGAAGACTTCCGAATTTAAAACAATATGGCGGTAAAGTTGAAAATTTGTGAATGTATTGACATTACAGATTGATCTTCACGGTATGCTCTGCGCGGATGCAGCCCAGTTGTGTTATAATAGTTCCGGTTTTGAGGTATCTACTTCATTCATTGTTTGCTTGTGCATTTAATGCCAGATTACTGATAACACATTGCCACAACAGGGAAAATCCTGGAATTTGAGAGCAATGGGCCATTTCAGCAATTTTTAGTCAATATCAAAATTAGAGGGGCCATTATATATATAAATTTTAAAAAAATAGAACAAGGAGGGTTCAATTTCAGATATGAGAGGTCAATGGTTCCGGGTTGTTTCGCCCTAAAACAAAAAAAAACTTTCAAATTTGGTAGTTTTAAGTCACAATTTAAGTCTTCTTAGTCTCCCATATCATTATATCAATTTTATATAAAAAAAACCAACATGAAATAAACCTTACAGCAAGGTAGAAAGTTATCATATAAGTTAAGTTGATATATTCGATTTCAGAGACATATAAAGCCAGTAGTATTTACGTCTCTGATATATTTAAATATTAATTATTATATTAGCGTATAAATAAAAAAAAAATCAGGGTGAACAGGATTAAGGGCGCGACAACCCTTAGAGCGAACAGGATTTAGTACGAAACAACTCCTTACCGGGGTCAATGCCCCCTCCAGGATTATCCCTGCACAGGGATTCACAATCGTCTCAAAGTATCCCCGTGCAAATGATGCTTAGGTGAACAAGCACACATTAGAGGTTTGGCAATCTACTTTTGACACTGGCGCTGCGTAGCATTTGGCAAAATCATATATCCAATAGAAAATAAGCCGACCAGCGGCCTCATATATATTATAGGAGTACCCTATGCTCTACTGAGTCGCAGTACAGTAAAGTAGTCATTGGTGCATTGTATAAGGCCCTGGAAAATATGACTGAGTATTACTGATCAGTAATATTTTAAAATGTTCAACGACATTAATGCTAACTTAAAAGAAGAAGAAAAACTGTCACACATTTCAAATTTGGAAATATTTCCTACCAAGAAAAGGAAGAATTTTATTGACAGATAATATAAATAAATACAAAAATATAGTCACACGTTTCAAACAAAAAATTGTTCCCTGCCAATATTAGGGAGAATTTTATTGGCAGGGATCAAGCAGGATCCCTATTATTGAAGTTATAAACTAACAGGTACTGGAGCAGTGGTAATTTGGCTATATAGTGACATATATATAGGACAAATGTAAACAAACAATCCCATACTGGTAATATTGATCTCTTGCACGTTGATAACATTGTTAACCAAGCAGGTGAGTTGGTGAATAAAAGATTATTGTCTGACTAGATAAGTTTTAATTGATTTGGTGAATTTCCATCGTTGCATTTCTTTCCTGTCAACATATGTCCCTTATTAGTATAAAATTACAGCGTGTATCTATTTGATATCGCATCAATGTCTTCCTTATGATAAGCATCCCTAAGATAAAGGTTCATGCCTCAGGTGTGCTTTCAGGGAAATATTTCTGAGTAGGAACGATAACATGCAGTGAAAGTTGTTAATGTGCTGGGAGTGAAATATATTTGTCGTTTTTGTACAAAAATTGTAAATATTCCTTTGTAACCATCAGATACAGAGGATAAAATATGCTAGTGAATTGCAATGATGAAAATCAACAAAGTCACTGGAAATTGGGTTGGATAAAAACCTTTTGTTTTACCGACTAACCTGTTTGTCCACCAAATTTTCAATGAGTATCATGAAATTGCGACCATGATTGATTTGTTTGTTTACATTCGCTCTATATACCGGTATGTATAGTCATATATAACAATATTATATAGCCAAATCTGCCTATATAGCCAGATTTGCAGGTATTCCAGTACATCTGACTAAAGACATACATATATATTTGGGCTTGAAAGTTTGTGCCTAAAAGTAAAACTGTGTGTCTACCAATTATAGTTATATAAATTATCGTCTGAGGACCTGCTTCTGTGCTCTACCTGTTTCTGTGCCCTGACATATTGCACATTGCTGCATGCATACTGTAAGCCCTCATGTCTTTTTCATTTCGTTAGTGAAAGTAATGTCTAATGTTGAAGAAAATGAAGAAGAAACAAGTAAATTCACACTATTCTACTCAAACACACATGGAAAAGTAGCTTTTCTACTGAAATAGAAGCCATAGAAATATACGCTTCATCTTTGTCTTCTGTAAACAAAATCATGTGCTTTGGTTCATCATCTGGCTATTCTACAGGCAGTGTCAAAAAGTATGATGTCCTTATATGTTTTTTTCTGTTAATTTCCTTCTTAATAAAATTACTGTGGTTAGTATATTCTATGCAAAACATTTTGTAGAAGTCTATACAAGTGTAAATATAATACTGTAAACATTTTCTCCAGATTATACACTTTCATTATTTTTGACTATGGAGGTAACGTATCATATCTAGAGTGAATACAATTATGTGTGCTATAAATATAGACAGGCACAGAAACTGGTCACTTAATATCATTGATCAATATTTCTAAGAAGATTGGACATAGAATCTTTTTGTGTAACTTTCACACCAATGTGCAGTTGTTCTATTGAAGATTTTAATATTGGATTCTGTATAACTCTATAGCAGTTTTACTTTGATAAGCTTCTAGTATGCGACTTTGATTGATGCTCAGTTAGCAGCTATCATAATAATGGCCAGCTTCCTTACTCAAGCCTCTTATATTTTAGTTACCACATATAGCTTACCAAGAGTGTATTTATGAAGTAACCTATATTCCTGGCACTGTTTGGAGATTTGTTAACATTCAAAAAGTTTCCAGAAGTTACTCGGTATTGCAGGAATTCCAACCTACCTAGCTATAAATATATATAAAGCTAGCAGTAATCACTACCCAAGGTCATGAGGTTATCAAAAGTGAGACGTTTACTGTATGTGTTTATTCATGCCCAAGAACTCATTTAGCTGTCGTCACATCACTGTAAATCAAAGTCACATGATCAGTTGATAAATTATTCCAAATGAAATAGAAGCCCAGTTAGAAAAAACAAACATATTTCTATCATTGTTTTACTCATTAGGAATCTGTTGGTGTAATGTGGACAATGCCATCCCACAATTTTGTAATGGGATTAGTTAAAAATGGTATACCAGGGGGTGGGGTTAATAATCGAAACTGAACCTAATTAATTAGGGCCCTGTATCTGAGATACGGGTGGTCTATAGTAATCACTCTGTCTGTCTGTCTGTCTGCCTGTCTGTCTGTCTGTCCGTCCACAAACTATGTTCCTGGCTGATAACTTTGGTATTTATTGACCAATGTACATGAAACTTGGTCAATATGTTCAGTTCACAAAAATACACATTGAGGTAAAAAGTCAAGGTCATTAGGTTCGAAAGTCAAGGTCAAATTTTACATCTTTTCACTGATGAACATTTTGTTATGACAATTTAAAGCAAAGTTGATCAGAGTTAAACAAGGAGTCAACTGACCAAAGGTCAAGGTCATTGGGTCAAAGGTCAAGGTTAATTTTTGTACCTTTTCCCTGATGAACATTTTGTTATAACATTATGAAGCAATGTTGTTCAGAACTTAACACAGCTGAGTCAACTGACCTTAGGTCCAGGTTACGGGGTCCAAAGGGTCAAGGTCAAGTTTTGTATTTTTCACTGATGAACATTTTGTTTTGATATCAAGAAGCAAAGTCGGTCGGAATTAAAGATTAAGTCAACTGACCAAAGATCAGGGTCACTGGGTTAATGGACAAGGTCATTTGGGTCCAAAGGTCCAAGACAAAGTGGATCTCTGACTTTGACCCTGGCTCTTGATGGAGGAGGGATATAAGGTGAAATAAAACAAATCAAAGCTAACAAATGAGTATTGCACCGGTATTTACATTTCTTAGCTCAGCAAATATTTAGGTGGAAGGAAACAAGACTCACTTCATAGTACATATAAAATGTATATTTTGCTTCCTTGCGATTCTTTTTGAAGTCCAAATGTCAAACGTCAAGCTCATCAGCTATATGGGCAGATTGCTTCTTGATGATTATTGGAGATATATTGCCACAAGACGGGGCCCTTACTGACCTGTCAGTGTTCTAGTTTATACAGAGAAATTATAATTACAAATAAAGTTAACATCCTGGGTAAATAGATCTGGATTTTAAGTACATACATAATCTGTTTGAAAATACACAAAATTATGGTTGCTAAAAGAAGAATATGTAGAATAATTGTCAATTGATTATCCTGGGATAAAAAAAAGTTATAAATTTGAGAGCCTGATCATGATTATAAATATAATCTAACCTGATAGATATAAAGATTATTTCTTTAACACACTTATGAGTCCTGATTCCCTTTTTGCAAATTGTTGTTTAGAATAGATGATATAATACCAAACGATTGAATAACCTCTAACATTGTTTCCAGTAAGTAAAGTTCAAATATACGGTTTACCGTGTTTTAAATGCACTACTGGTAGACGGTTAAGGTTTAAAATTCAGAAGTTTATTACCTGGTATGTAAAAACCAATCACTAAAATATATGAGCTTATCCAGTATATTCATAATGCCTTACCTTGGCAATTCAGTCCCGACCAGCATATCATGCTCTAGATCTGTGAGGCTGATGAAGGTGCATGCTACCATATAGTACCTAGACTGCTTTAACTTGACCTAGTATCAAATCATGATCCTTTTTAGCTTTCTAGAGCATAAATACTAGAAATAAATTTACATATATGTTATGATAGCAATACAGATCAGGTTAAAAGATTAGACCAGTGATGATGTAGTAAGATCTTGTACCGTTTCTAGTTCTAGTGTGCTGCCTATATATATATATAGCCATCATTTTAACTGTCTTCTTGACCTAAGATAAGATAAGATTTGATGTATGTTATAATACACATGTGTACCTGTATAGAGTACACACTAAATTTGTAATATTTGAATAGATATATATGTATGTATCCCGTACATTATATGCTTGTATTGTGAAATTAATGTATCTGTATGTATTGCTTTGGAAGTTTTTTGTTTTGTTCAGCTTTAACACTCTTACAAAAAACAACAGTCATATGAACTTATGATGACAGGTATATTTAATTACCTTATTTGGTATATTATTCAAGTGTATATATAACTTTGATCAATTTTTGGTTATAATGTTAGACTGCCAAAAATCAAACCAATTATTTTCTATTAACATCATCTATGTCAACCCTAGGCCTGTGACCGAATTGTTGATGTCGTTTGAAATATTGCAATGTTATTATTTAGATAGGCCTAATTATAGATACAAGTTACCACCTATACAGGACTCTTCCTGGAAGATGTATGCATTTCATTTGAACTGCTTGCTAATTTTGATTAATTGTTATTTTCTATCAGATTAAAAACATTAAAAAGATAATTAAATACATGCATAAACATTCATTGTCAGTATGAGTGCCAACTGGAAATTAACTAAACAATTTGGAATTTATATTGCCTACAAATGTTAAATGAAAGCAGTTTAATGCTTAAATATATACCCACAAAGCAGAGTAACACATTGTAAAATACTTACAATAAAAAAATTGAATGATGTTCTGCTAACTTCTGGTTAGGTATTTCATAGAACCATACTATTTGACAAAATGTTTGGAAAATATTCTGTTTAACCAATAATGAATTTCAATGAGGAATGTATTCATATTGACAATGTTATGACCTATTTTACATTTTCGATGTCCTAACTCTTCTTGTATCCAATTTTTTATTTGCATATATATGTGGTTTGAAATCAAAGTGACAGTAGCTTTTTATGAAGATATTAAAAATACTGTAAGTAACTTGTTCTCTTAAATTTATTTTAGATAATTATCCGTTCAACATTTCCGGATATGAAGAGATAAGTGGTTATAATTAACAGATGGTAATCAAAGGACAAACAAGTGACAATGACAACTTCCAGTAAAACCGACTTATTTGTGTTTGGCGCCCACGGACAGAAGCCTTTACATGAACATGTTACTCCTCACAAGGTGGCGCTACTAGCTCTGATATACGAGTACTGTGAAATGAAGAAACGAGACACAACAGAGCCGATGATTGGGATTGGCCATCAGGTTCCAGGATACATGTATCAGAAATTCACAGAAACTGAGAAACGGGACTTCATGACCACAATTTTGAAATTATTACAGGTCAAAATATCATTACCAAGTATTTATTTTTGGGAAAGTCCATTTAGCAATAAATGAACATGTTAAATGTCCTTTGAACAGACTGAAGATAATTTCTCCCTAAAAAATGTAAGCTGTCAATTTAATATGTCTTGTTTTTATACTACCAGCAATGTACACACACACTGTATCTGAAAGGAGAATTTATATAATTAACTGTATTTGGTCTTCAAATGAAGTTGCGATACATTGTACTTACATTGTACATCTTGGTCAAACTTTGTGTTTAGCTCCATGTATTTTCCAGTACTATCAAAATTCCGATGTACATGAAGATATATGTTGAGGAGTACACCAATGTAAAAATTTAAGGTGAAGTAACCTACGTTCAGCTGACTTTGGTTAGATTTTGCACTTAGCTCAATTTCCATCAAAGCGTGAGATAGACAATATGTATGTTTTTTGTTTTCTTTTTTTTGTATACTTTATTAGAAGATTTGATATGGTTTATTTGTACAGAGCCCAGACTTGTCCTTAAAGGAGCTTCTGGATCAAGTACAGTCTATCCTACAGCCAACTTTGCTGGATAATTTTACAGACAGGTCAGTCATGGAGGTTTAGGGTAGTCAGCTAGCTAAGCTAGGCTACTGTCAAATCTGCTAGATAACTTTACAGACGGAGAGCACATTCTTGACTCCCCAAAATGAACTTAGACTCTTGGGTTCGAAATTAAAGGTCACATGTAAATTTGACATGCTTTGTAACCTTTCAAACATCAGGAAATTCTTATTCGACTTCTGAAATTGTTAAATGTCAAAGGTCAACTGGAAGCCCTGGCTTAGTCAGGGAAGTGCAAGGGTGGTCAGATAGTTATTCTACAATCAACTATGCTAGATAACTTTACAATCAGGTCAGATTCAGAGAAGTGTAGGAGTGGTCAGTTAGCAATGTATTGAGAATTTTACAGGTACATGGTGTAGCTGGCAGCTCACTTCACTAAAACTCTTCCTTGTATGATATATGTACAGTCATGTATTTGTATATTTGAACCTATCTCTCTCCTGTTCATAAGTATTTCCAATAAAAGCAATTTCTTTTAGTTATTTCAATTATATTTACTTCAAACATATCATCTCTGGTTGGTAGTATATTAACCAAGGTGTTTTAACTTCCATTTTAGATTGAGAGAATTCTACATGGAAGGTGTATTACCATTTATGGACTTTTTTCAAGAGTTACAGAGAATTCTACAACCTAATGAGACAGTACCTGATCCTGTCATTGTAGGCAGTAGTGTACTCGGTAAGTAGACAGAGATCTACAGAGAATTCTACAACCTAATGAGACTGTACCAGATACTGTCATTGTAGGCAGTAGTGTCCTCGGTAAGTAGACAGAGATCTACAGAGAATTCTACAACCTAATGAGACTGTACCAGATACTGTCATTGTAGGCAGTAGTGTCCTCGGTAAGTAGACAGAGATCTACAGAGAATTCTACAACCTACTGAGACTGTACCAGATCCTGTCATTGTAGGCAGTAGTGTCCTCGGTAAGTAGACAGAGATCTACAGAGAATTCTACAACCTAATGAGACAGTACCTGATCCTGTCATTGTAGGCAGTAGTGTTCTCGATAAGTAGACAGAGATTTACAGAGAATTCTACAACCTAATGAGACTGTACCAGATCCTGTCATTGTAGGCAGTAGTGGACTTGGTAAGTAGACAGGATCTACAGAGAATTCTACAACCTAATAAGACAGTACCTGATCCTGTCATTGTAGGCAGTAGTGTCCTCGGTAAGTAGACAGAGATCTACAGAGAATTCTACAACCTAATGAGACTGTACCAGATCCTGTCATTGTAGGCAGTAGTG